>NW_025726761.1:17500-20000 GCF_021461395.2 Schistocerca americana
GACAACACGCGCCACTACATCAACAGACGGCTCATGCTGATCGCCATCCAGGGCATACCACACTGCAATCCAGCTCTTATAGGGAGACGACACGTAGCTGAGTGCACAACATTTGGACCGCATGGTTCGCCGTTGTTGGCGCAGTCGTTGTACGGTCACATGTACCACGATGTATCATTCAGTACATGAGGACCAATGTGCAGTACAGTGTGTGATTTGGACGTACAACATCAGCGGACAGTTGACACAGGCCGTACCACAGCGTAGGCTAAGTGCTTCGCCATGCGAATGCCAATGAACAACTGCAAATGCCAATGAACAACTGCAAAGGGCATTGAGCATGTACGTCCTGCTGCCATCCACATTACAGTGTATAGCTGCAAGGTGTTTAACATGAAGCGATACACTGGGGACCGGGCAGTGCGAGTAGCAAACTATATTGCGGGGGTTGCAGTTAGGCAACACTACACTAATTTAACGCGTCGTATGACAATTACAGAGCAGGTTAAGGCCCAACGTGTGTTGGGTTAAGGCCCAACGTGTGTTGGGTTAAGGCCCAACGTGTGTTGGGTTAAGGCCCAACGTGTGTTGGGTTACGGCCCAACGTGTGTTGGGTTAAGGCCCAACGTGTGTTGGGTTAAGGCCCAACGTGTGTTGGGTTACGTTAAGGGGCAATGTGGGTTACGTTAAGGGGCAATGTGGGTTACGTTAAGGGGCAATGTGGGTTACGTTACGGCGCAATATAGGTTACGTTACGGCGCAATATAGGTTACGTTAAGGGGCAATGTGGGTTACGTTACGGCGCAATATAGGTTACGTTACGGCGCAATATAGGTTACGTTAAGGCGCAATATCGGTTACGTTAAGGCGCAATACAGGTTACGTTAAGGCGCAATACAGGTTACGTTAAGGCGCAATACAGGTTACGTTAAGGCGCAATACAGGTTACGTTAAGGCGCAATACAGGTTACGTTAAGGCGCAATACAGGTTACGTTAAGGCGCAATACAGGTTACGTTAAGGCGCAATACAGGTTACGTTAAGGCGCAATGCAGGTTACGTTAAGGCGCAATGCAGGTTACGTTAAGGCGCAATACAGGTTACGTTAAGGCGCAATGCAGGTTACGTTAAGGCGCAATGCAGGTTACGTTAAGGCGCAATACAGGTTACGTTAAGGCGCAATACAGGTTACGTTAAGGCGCAATACAGGTTACGTTAAGGCGCAATACAGGTTACGTTAAGGCGCAATACAGGTTACGTTAAGGCGCAATACAGGTTACGTTAAGGCGCAATACAGGTTACGTTAAGGCGCAATACAGGTTACGTTAAGGCGCAATACAGGTTACGTTAAGGCGCAATACAGGTTACGTTAAGGCGCAATACAGGTTACGTTAAGGCGCAATACAGGTTACGTTAAGGCGCAATACAGGTTACGTTAAGGCGCAATACAGGTTACGTTAAGGCGCAATACAGGTTACGTTAAGGCGCAATACAGGTTACGTTAAGGCGCAATACAGGTTACGTTAAGGCGCAATACAGGTTACGTTAAGGCGCAATACAGGTTACGTTAAGGCGCAATACAGGTTACGTTAAGGCGCAATACAGGTTACGTTAAGGCGCAATACAGGTTACGTTAAGGCGCAATACAGGTTACGTTAAGGCGCAATACAGGTTACGTTAAGGCGCAATACAGGTTAGGTTAAGGCGCAATACAGGTTAGGTTAAGGTACGACATAGGTTAGGTTAAGGTACGACATAGGTTAGGTTAAGGTACGACATAGGTTAGGTTAAGGTACGACATAGGTTAGGTTAAGGTACGACATAGGTTAGGTTAAGGTACGACATAGGTTAGGTTAAGGTACGACATAGGTTAGGTTAAGGTACGACATAGGTTAGGTTAAGGTACGACATAGGTTAGGTTAAGGTACGACATAGGTTAGGTTAAGGTACGACATAGGTTAGGT
Organism: Schistocerca americana; assembly: GCF_021461395.2. Classification (NCBI taxonomy): domain Eukaryota; kingdom Metazoa; phylum Arthropoda; class Insecta; order Orthoptera; family Acrididae; genus Schistocerca; species Schistocerca americana. Next base: position 19,464 of record NW_025726761.1, read on the forward strand.
TAAGGTACGACATAGGTTAGGTTAAGGTACGACATAGGTTAGGTTAAGGTACGACATAGGTTAGGTTAAGGTACGACATAGGTTAGGTTAAGGTACGACATAGGTTAGGTTAAGGTACGACATAGGTTAGGTTAAGGTACGACATAGGTTAGGTTAAGGTACGACATAGGTTAGGTTAAGGTACGACATAGGTTAGGTTAAGGTACGACATAGGTTAGGTTAAGGTACGACATAGGTTAGGTTAAGGTACGACATAGGTTAGGTTAAGGTACGACATAGGTTAGGTTAAGGTACGACATAGGTTAGGTTAAGGTACGACATAGGTTAGGTTAAGGTACGACATAGGTTAGGTTAAGGTACGACATAGGTTAGGTTAAGGTACGACATAGGTTAGGTTAAGGTACGACATAGGTTAGGTTAAGGTACGACATAGGTTAGGTTAAGGTACGACATAGGTTAGGTTAAGGTACGACATAGGTTAGGTTAAGGTACGACATAGGTTAGGTTAAGGTACGACATAGGTTAGGTTAAGGTACG
>NW_025726761.1:25000-30000 GCF_021461395.2 Schistocerca americana
CATCTCTCCAACCTGCGTCGACGATTTGAGGAGGTGGCCCTCCCACATAAGATGCCGCTCCTGCACCTCAATCTCACGCTGCACCTCGTCCCGGCCTGCACCGTCGGGGGCTGGTCCAATCCTCTTCAGCGCCAGGAGACGGGACCAGCGGAGTGTTGGCCCCATCCATCGGCATGATGGGATGCCGAGGCCTCCCTGAGCTACAGGAGCGTGGAAGTAGCCCAGGGGAGTGTCCGCCGGAAGGCGGAACCATCTCCTGACGGCGGCCCGGATGGTCACGTCTGCCGCTTTCAACGCACCCACTCGGGTGCGGCTGAGGGCCAGCCCATGGTACAGGCCAGGGAGAAGTACGTTGGTGAGAGCGTAGAGGCGCTGTTGCGGCTTGAGCGGAGCTCGGGAGATGACGTCCAGCTGCTCCACCAGGTGGCGTCGTGGGTTGAAAACGCAGCGACCAGCGGTGGAGAATTGCAGTCCCAGATACCGGAAGGTTTCACCCACGCGTAGGGCGGGCATGGTGGCGTTGCCCGCTTTGAAGGTAACGTCAGCGTCAACCTTCACCTTCTTGTCGCGCCCAGACGCGACTAAGGCGAGGGTGAAACACTTCCGGGCGTTGATCTGCAGCCCCAGATGGCCGAGGGCTGCGACGGCTGCGTCGATGAGGGACTGCAATCCCCTCGCGGTCGATGCAAAAAGCAGGACGTCATCTGCAAAGGCCGCAGCGTTAACTCTGCGACCGAGGATCCGAGCTCCGATGTGGGAGGGAAGCTGATTCAAAACAAAGTCCACCGCAAAATTGAAAAGGAGGGGGGAGAGGGGGTCACCCTGACGCACACCCCTTGCCGGCTGCAGGGGCACGCCCACGTCGGCGCCGCCCGCTATCACCGTCGTGCTACCCTCGTAGCACCTTTCGACGTACTCAATAAAGCAATCCGGCAGGCCATGAGCCCTCAGCACGGGGCGGAGGGCAGCATGGTCCACCGAATCGAACGCTTTAGAGACGTCGATCGATGCCACAAAGACAGAGCGACAGGAGCGGACTGCGTCGGTGAGAGCAGTGTCCAAGATGAAGGTGTTTTCCAACATCCCATCCCGGGGGATGAATGCCCGCTGACGTTCGTCCACAGCACATGCGCGCATCAGGCGTGACGCGAGAACCTTGTGAAAGGTCCGCGCCAACACCGAGCAGACCGTGATGGGGCGAAAGTCAGCGGGGGATGTTGGTGCAGCCGTTTTGGGGAGAAGTGACGTCCGGGCGCGAAGCAGACGCTCGGGGAGGGCGCGGGCCAGGAGGAAGAGGTTCAGGAGTTTCACCAGGACTTCGTGCGGCAGGCGCCGCAGCTCCGCTGGAGTCAGGCCGTCCGGCCCGGCCGCCGATCCCCTGGGCGGCAAGGCAGCAGCGACCTCCTCACGTGTGACCGGCCCCCATAGGCACTCCGGAGCGACAGGCTCCGAGTGCGGGAGAAGGCGGTCACGGATGAAGCCAGCGGTGGAGATCGGCTTCTTCGTGAAGAGGTCCGCCCAGAAGTCCAGCAGACCGGGGATGTCGGGTGGCGGCTGCAGCAGGGTGCCGTCCAGCAAGCCGCGCACGCAACGTGCACGCGACCTACGGAAGGCGTCCTGTGTCCGCGCGAACTCCCAGCGGCGCCGCTTGCGCTTCTGCAGCGGCGGGGCGGCAGGCGGCCGCTTGGATGAGTGGCGCGGCCGCTGTGTCCTGGTGATCGACCTCTCCCCCCTGGACCCGACCGACGCAAGGGCATCCGGGAGCATGCCCAGGATGACATCGGGCGGCGTGCCCCGCCCCAGACCAATGACTCGATCCAGGGCAGAGAAACGCTGGGCGGAAGCAGGTAGCCCCGCCAGATGCTCCCAGATGGCGGCGTCAGTCGGCCCCTCCGGCGGCGGCCCGGTGGTGTCGGCCGCGAAGTCCTCGGCTGCGTCGACGGGCGGCGCAGCGGCCTCGCCCGCGTCAGGCAGCGAGCTCGCTGCTCCCCGGCGGGACGCCGGCTCTTCCCCCCGACCGATCTCAAGCGCCTCCATGAATTGGCGGACAAGCTGCTTGTGGGCAGCTTGCCGCCGTCGGCACTTGATTGCCTCAAGCGTTCGGTCGGGGAACATCCTGATAAGCTCTTGATTAACGAAGAAGAACCGGGCGTCCCTCTCAAGGAACAGTTCGGCCTCTGCCTTGGCGAGCGACAGGACTTCTTCCTCCGTCCACCTCGCACGATGCCTCTCCGTCACGATCTCAGCGTTGGCGGCCGCAAGGTGTTGGCGGCGGCGATGGACCCCGAGACCGTTCTTCGTGGTAAAAGTGCGGTGGCACTCACTGCAAGCAAAGGGAGCTACACAAACTATCGCATTTTCGTTACGGCCGGTTGGCCGGATAGGTGCTGGGGTAGCTGGGGTGGCACCTTCAGCGGAAGGGCCACCATCTCTTGTTTCTTGTCGGCTGCCCCCAACTATAAAGGGATAATGCGAGGGGGGGCTGGTAACCCCCCCAAGCCCCTGGTGCGGTCTTCCACTCTGCAAAAATCAGCGGGCCCACGAGAAGGGGAGAAGACCGCAGGAGAGGAGAGGCTAAGAGGGCTAGGCCCATGTATTGCGCATCACTCTCCCTGTAACTATAACCCAAGGAAGGCGCCTCGCAGCAGCAGCACGACTACATCAAGACCGCACTTCGAAAAGCCAAGTCCGGATGCAGCCACACCGCCGCCACTTGGCCACCTTAAGAGAGTCATAGTTACTCCCGCCTTGCTTGCTTGAATTTCTTCACGTTGACATTCAGAGCACTGGGCAGAAATCACATTGCGTCAACACCCGCTAGGGCCATCGCAATGCTTTGTTTTAATTAGACAGTCGGATTCCCCCAGTCCGTGCCAGTTCTGAGTTGATCGTTGAATGGCGGCCGAAGAGAATCCGCGCACCCGCGCGCCCCCGGAGGAGCACGCTAAGGCGGACGCGGCCTCGCAGCAAGGAAGATCCGTGGGAGGCCAAGGCACGGGACCGAGCTCGGATCCTGCACGCAGGTTGAAGCACCGGGGCGCGAACGCCGCGCAGGCGCGCGCATCCTGCACCGCCGGCCAGCACGAGGCCAACCAACGGCGAGAGCAGACCACGCCCGCGCTAAACGCCCGCACTTACCGGCACCCCTACGGCACTCACCTCGCCCAGGCCCGGCACGTTAGCGCTGACCCACTTCCCGACCAAGCCCGACACGCCCCGATCCTCAGAGCCAATCCTTATCCCGAAGTTACGGATCCAATTTGCCGACTTCCCTTACCTACATTATTCTATCGACTAGAGGCTCTTCACCTTGGAGACCTGCTGCGGATATGGGTACGAACCGGCGCGACACCTCCACGTGGCCCTCTCCCGGATTTTCAAGGTCCGAGGGGAAGATCGGGACACCGCCGCAACTGCGGTGCTCTTCGCGTTCCAAACCCTATCTCCCTGCTAGAGGATTCCAGGGAACTCGAACGCTCATGCAGAAAAGAAAACTCTTCCCCGATCTCCCGACGGCGTCTCCGGGTCCTTTTGGGTTACCCCGACGAGCATCTCTAAAAGAGGGGCCCGACTTGTATCGGTTCCGCTGCCGGGTTCCGGAATAGGAACCGGATTCCCTTTCGCCCAACGGGGGCCAGCACAAAGTGCATCATGCTATGACGGCCCCCATCAACATCGGATTTCTCCTAGGGCTTAGGATCGACTGACTCGTGTGCAACGGCTGTTCACACGAAACCCTTCTCCGCGTCAGCCCTCCAGGGCCTCGCTGGAGTATTTGCTACTACCACCAAGATCTGCACCGACGGCGGCTCCAGGCAGGCTCACGCCCAGACCCTTCTGCGCCCACCGCCGCGACCCTCCTACTCGTCAGGGCTTCGCGGCCGGCCGCAAGGACCGGCCATGACTGCCAGACTGACGGCCGAGTATAGGCACGACGCTTCAGCGCCATCCATTTTCAGGGCTAGTTGCTTCGGCAGGTGAGTTGTTACACACTCCTTAGCGGATTCCGACTTCCATGGCCACCGTCCTGCTGTCTTAAGCAACCAACGCCTTTCATGGTTTCCCATGAGCGTCGATTCGGGCGCCTTAACTCGGCGTTTGGTTCATCCCACAGCGCCAGTTCTGCTTACCAAAAGTGGCCCACTTGGCACTCCGATCCGAGTCGTTTGCTCGCGGCTTCAGCATATCAAGCAAGCCGGAGATCTCACCCATTTAAAGTTTGAGAATAGGTTGAGGTCGTTTCGGCCCCAAGGCCTCTAATCATTCGCTTTACCGGATGAGACTCGTACGAGCACCAGCTATCCTGAGGGAAACTTCGGAGGGAACCAGCTACTAGATGGTTCGATTAGTCTTTCGCCCCTATACCCAGCTCCGACGATCGATTTGCACGTCAGAATCGCTACGGACCTCCATCAGGGTTTCCCCTGACTTCGTCCTGGCCAGGCATAGTTCACCATCTTTCGGGTCCCAACGTGTACGCTCTAGGTGCGCCTCACCTCGCAATGAGGACGAGACGCCCCGGGAGTGCGGAGGCCGCCGCCCCGTGAAGGGCGGGGAAGCCCCATCCTCCCTCGGCCCGCGCAAGGCGAGACCTTCACTTTCATTACGCCTTTAGGTTTCGTACAGCCCAATGACTCGCGCACATGTTAGACTCCTTGGTCCGTGTTTCAAGACGGGTCGTGAAATTGTCCAAAGCTGAAGCGCCGCTGACGGGAGCGATTATTCCGCCCGAGAGCATCCCGAGCCAACAGCGGCGCGGGTCCGGGGCCGGGCCAGGTAGGTCCGTCATCCGGGAAGAACCGCGCGCGCTTGCCGGGAGCCCGAGCGCCCAAAGGGGCGAATCGACTCCTCCAGATATACCGCCGGGCAGCCAGCCAGGACACCGGGGCTCTGCCCAACAGACGCGAACCGAGGCCCGCGGAAGGACAGGCTGCGCACCCGGGCCGTAGGCCGGCACCCAGCGGGTCGCGACGTCCTACTAGGGGAGAAGTGCGGCCCAC
>NW_025726761.1:32500-37500 GCF_021461395.2 Schistocerca americana
GCCAGTTAAACACCGACGGGCGGTGAACCAACAGCGTGGGACACAAATCCAACTACGAGCTTTTTAACCGCAACAACTTTAATATACGCTATTGGAGCTGGAATTACCGCGGCTGCTGGCACCAGACTTGCCCTCCAATAGATACTCGTTAAAGGATTTAAAGTGTACTCATTCCGATTACGGGGCCTCGGATGAGTCCCGTATCGTTATTTTTCGTCACTACCTCCCCGTGCCGGGAGTGGGTAATTTGCGCGCCTGCTGCCTTCCTTGGATGTGGTAGCCGTTTCTCAGGCTCCCTCTCCGGAATCGAACCCTGATTCCCCGTTACCCGTTACAACCATGGTAGGCGCAGAACCTACCATCGACAGTTGATAAGGCAGACATTTGAAAGATGCGTCGCCGGTACGAGGACCGTGCGATCAGCCCAAAGTTATTCAGAGTCACCAAGGCAAACGGACCGGACGAGCCGACCGATTGGTTTTGATCTAATAAAAGCGTCCCTTCCATCTCTGGTCGGGACTCTGTTTGCATGTATTAGCTCTAGAATTACCACAGTTATCCAAGTAACGTGGGTACGATCTAAGGAACCATAACTGATTTAATGAGCCATTCGCGGTTTCACCTTAATGCGGCTTGTACTGAGACATGCATGGCTTAATCTTTGAGACAAGCATATGACTACTGGCAGGATCAACCAGGGAGCTGCGTCAACTAGAGCTGAGCAGCCGGCCGCCCGGGAGTGTGTCCCGGGGGCCCGCGCGAACACGCAAGCGTCCGCTCAATTATTCTGCAAACAGGAGGAGGCTGAGCTCCCCTGCACCATACACCTCGAAACCCTCTCAGGTCCCGGCGGCGCGCAGCGCCGTCCTAAGTACTTGGTCGGGTTCGAGAGAGGCGCAATCGCCCGGAGTTTGGCGAGTAGACGCTTTAGGTGCGACCACCCGTGCTCCCAACTGAGCTTGCCGCTGCCGACAGAGGCCCGGGAGCGTGCTGTCGTGGCATTGCCGGCGGGAGACAACACGCGCCACCTACGGTGACCGGCAGCTCCAACGCCAGCGCCACAGAAGGACAAAAGCCCCACTTGGGTGCCGAAGCGAACTCTCCCAGCACAGCGCACGCGCCAACACGTCCGCACAGCTGCGATACAAACCACCTGCGAGAACCGCAGAGGCGACCGAGCAGCAGACGGCGTCGCGGCGCCGAGCGCCGGGCGGCGGCGCATCCTCAGCGCACACAGTCCTCAATCGGACCAGCACACTGCAGATGTCCACCGCGCTTCGCACCGGGCCCGCGAGGACCTACTTTGGCCGCACGGCGCCGCGTGCAGGGTGCGCCGGCGCGCAGCTGCGCCGCCTGCCGCCTCCGTCGGCCGGCGCGCCTGCCACTGGCCGCCCCCACCAGCCGGCTGTAGCGCGTGCGCCCACGCACCGCACGGCCAACACGCCGGGAGGCCCCCCCTCACCGGCCGGGGACGGTCCCACCCAGCCACCGCCGCGTATCGCTTCACACCCACATGCCATTCACGTTCGTGGGCATGGTGGGTATCGCTGCAACAACCGGTTGGTAGCTCAACCGATCGTCGCCATCACTGATTCACCCCTAGCGAGAACAACCGCACCACAACGGTTTACCAGTTGTTCATTTGCGTAACGTCACCAGCAAACGTAGGCGTCCATCGCCATTTGCAAATTCAACGATTGTTGCATGCCTGTGTCAGGTGTCACGACACACTGTCTGCCCACATACACGCAACAACATGTCCACGCTTAGCGAACACGTGGAAGGTGGCCCCCGTACGTATGCGATGTCCATTGCGCGAACGACTGTCAACCGGCCTCTGTCGCATGTCGCAGATGTGGAACGCAGTGCACCGTGCTATCACGGTGTGTGAGAAGAGACGACTACGTCTGACAACACGCGCCACTACATCAACAGACGGCTCATGCTGATCGCCATCCAGGGCATACCACACTGCAATCCAGCTCTTATAGGGAGACGACACGTAGCTGAGTGCACAACATTTGGACCGCATGGTTCGCCGTTGTTGGCGCAGTCGTTGTACGGTCACATGTACCACGATGTATCATTCAGTACATGAGGACCAATGTGCAGTACAGTGTGTGATTTGGACGTACAACATCAGCGGACAGTTGACACAGGCCGTACCACAGCGTAGGCTAAGTGCTTCGCCATGCGAATGCCAATGAACAACTGCAAATGCCAATGAACAACTGCAAAGGGCATTGAGCATGTACGTCCTGCTGCCATCCACATTACAGTGTATAGCTGCAAGGTGTTTAACATGAAGCGATACACTGGGGACCGGGCAGTGCGAGTAGCAAACTATATTGCGGGGGTTGCAGTTAGGCAACACTACACTAATTTAACGCGTCGTATGACAATTACAGAGCAGGTTAAGGCCCAACGTGTGTTGGGTTAAGGCCCAACGTGTGTTGGGTTAAGGCCCAACGTGTGTTGGGTTAAGGCCCAACGTGTGTTGGGTTACGGCCCAACGTGTGTTGGGTTAAGGCCCAACGTGTGTTGGGTTAAGGCCCAACGTGTGTTGGGTTACGTTAAGGGGCAATGTGGGTTACGTTAAGGGGCAATGTGGGTTACGTTAAGGGGCAATGTGGGTTACGTTACGGCGCAATATAGGTTACGTTACGGCGCAATATAGGTTACGTTAAGGGGCAATGTGGGTTACGTTACGGCGCAATATAGGTTACGTTACGGCGCAATATAGGTTACGTTAAGGCGCAATATCGGTTACGTTAAGGCGCAATACAGGTTACGTTAAGGCGCAATACAGGTTACGTTAAGGCGCAATACAGGTTACGTTAAGGCGCAATACAGGTTACGTTAAGGCGCAATACAGGTTACGTTAAGGCGCAATACAGGTTACGTTAAGGCGCAATACAGGTTACGTTAAGGCGCAATACAGGTTACGTTAAGGCGCAATGCAGGTTACGTTAAGGCGCAATGCAGGTTACGTTAAGGCGCAATACAGGTTACGTTAAGGCGCAATGCAGGTTACGTTAAGGCGCAATGCAGGTTACGTTAAGGCGCAATACAGGTTACGTTAAGGCGCAATACAGGTTACGTTAAGGCGCAATACAGGTTACGTTAAGGCGCAATACAGGTTACGTTAAGGCGCAATACAGGTTACGTTAAGGCGCAATACAGGTTACGTTAAGGCGCAATACAGGTTACGTTAAGGCGCAATACAGGTTACGTTAAGGCGCAATACAGGTTACGTTAAGGCGCAATACAGGTTACGTTAAGGCGCAATACAGGTTACGTTAAGGCGCAATACAGGTTACGTTAAGGCGCAATACAGGTTACGTTAAGGCGCAATACAGGTTACGTTAAGGCGCAATACAGGTTACGTTAAGGCGCAATACAGGTTACGTTAAGGCGCAATACAGGTTACGTTAAGGCGCAATACAGGTTACGTTAAGGCGCAATACAGGTTACGTTAAGGCGCAATACAGGTTACGTTAAGGCGCAATACAGGTTACGTTAAGGCGCAATACAGGTTACGTTAAGGCGCAATACAGGTTAGGTTAAGGCGCAATACAGGTTAGGTTAAGGTACGACATAGGTTAGGTTAAGGTACGACATAGGTTAGGTTAAGGTACGACATAGGTTAGGTTAAGGTACGACATAGGTTAGGTTAAGGTACGACATAGGTTAGGTTAAGGTACGACATAGGTTAGGTTAAGGTACGACATAGGTTAGGTTAAGGTACGACATAGGTTAGGTTAAGGTACGACATAGGTTAGGTTAAGGTACGACATAGGTTAGGTTAAGGTACGACATAGGTTAGGTTAAGGTACGACATAGGTTAGGTTAAGGTACGACATAGGTTAGGTTAAGGTACGACATAGGTTAGGTTAAGGTACGACATAGGTTAGGTTAAGGTACGACATAGGTTAGGTTAAGGTACGACATAGGTTAGGTTAAGGTACGACATAGGTTAGGTTAAGGTACGACATAGGTTAGGTTAAGGTACGACATAGGTTAGGTTAAGGTACGACATAGGTTAGGTTAAGGTACGACATAGGTTAGGTTAAGGTACGACATAGGTTAGGTTAAGGTACGACATAGGTTAGGTTAAGGTACGACATAGGTTAGGTTAAGGTACGACATAGGTTAGGTTAAGGTACGACATAGGTTAGGTTAAGGTACGACATAGGTTAGGTTAAGGTACGACATAGGTTAGGTTAAGGTACGACATAGGTTAGGTTAAGGTACGACATAGGTTAGGTTAAGGTACGACATAGGTTAGGTTAAGGTACGACATAGGTTAGGTTAAGGTACGACATAGGTTAGGTTAAGGTACGACATAGGTTAGGTTAAGGTACGACATAGGTTAGGTTAAGGTACGACATAGGTTAGGTTAAGGTACGACATAGGTTAGGTTAAGGTACGACATAGGGTAGGTTAAGGTACGACATAGGTTAGGTTAAGGTACGACATAGGTTAGGTTACGGTACGACATAGGTTAGGTTACGGTACGACATAGGTTAGGTTACGGTACGACATAGGTTAGGTTACGGTACGACATAGGTTAGGTTACGGTACGACATAGGTTAGGTTACGGTACGACATAGGTTAGGTTACGGTACGACATAGGTTAGGTTACGGTACGACATAGGTTAGGTTACGGTACGACATAGGTTAGGTTACGGTACGACATAGGTTAGGTTACGGTACGACATAGGTTAGGTTACGGTACGACATAGGTTAGGTTACGGTACGACATAGGTTAGGTTACGGTACGACATAGGTTAGGTTACGGTACGATATAGGTTAGGTTACGGTACGATATAGGTTAGGTTAAGGTACACATTGTTGTAAGGAAAGGTTTAATGGGGGGCGGGGCGGGGCGGCCGGTTTGTTGATTGTGATTATAGTAAGTGGATGCCTGCGGCATCATCTGATTTGCCACGTCAGGATGCACCTTTGGCTCATGACAGGCGGCGCTCTCATTCCATGCT
>NW_025726761.1:45000-47311 GCF_021461395.2 Schistocerca americana
CCCGTGTTGAGTCAAATTAAGCCGCAGGCTCCACTCCTGGTGGTGCCCTTCCGTCAATTCCTTTAAGTTTCAGCTTTGCAACCATACTTCCCCCGGAACCAAAAGCTTTGGTTTCCGGAGGCTGCCCGCCGAGTCATCGGAGGAACTGCGGCGGATCGCTGGCTGGCATCGTTTATGGTTAGAACTAGGGCGGTATCTGATCGCCTTCGAACCTCTAACTTTCGTTCTTGATTAATGAAAACATACTTGGCAAATGCTTTCGCTTCTGTTCGTCTTGCGACGATCCAAGAATTTCACCTCTAACGTCGCAATACGAATGCCCCCGCCTGTCCCTATTAATCATTACCTCGGGTTCCGAAAACCAACAAAATAGAACCGAGGTCCTATTCCATTATTCCATGCACACAGTATTCAGGCGGGCTTGCCTGCTTTAAGCACTCTAATTTGTTCAAAGTAAACGTGCCGGCCCACCGAGACACTCACTCAAGAGCACCCTGGTAGGATTGCAACGGGGTCCGCCTCGGGACGCACGAGCACGCACGAGGCGCGTCGCACGCCTTCAGCTCGCCCCACCGGCAGGACGTCCCACGATACATGCCAGTTAAACACCGACGGGCGGTGAACCAACAGCGTGGGACACAAATCCAACTACGAGCTTTTTAACCGCAACAACTTTAATATACGCTATTGGAGCTGGAATTACCGCGGCTGCTGGCACCAGACTTGCCCTCCAATAGATACTCGTTAAAGGATTTAAAGTGTACTCATTCCGATTACGGGGCCTCGGATGAGTCCCGTATCGTTATTTTTCGTCACTACCTCCCCGTGCCGGGAGTGGGTAATTTGCGCGCCTGCTGCCTTCCTTGGATGTGGTAGCCGTTTCTCAGGCTCCCTCTCCGGAATCGAACCCTGATTCCCCGTTACCCGTTACAACCATGGTAGGCGCAGAACCTACCATCGACAGTTGATAAGGCAGACATTTGAAAGATGCGTCGCCGGTACGAGGACCGTGCGATCAGCCCAAAGTTATTCAGAGTCACCAAGGCAAACGGACCGGACGAGCCGACCGATTGGTTTTGATCTAATAAAAGCGTCCCTTCCATCTCTGGTCGGGACTCTGTTTGCATGTATTAGCTCTAGAATTACCACAGTTATCCAAGTAACGTGGGTACGATCTAAGGAACCATAACTGATTTAATGAGCCATTCGCGGTTTCACCTTAATGCGGCTTGTACTGAGACATGCATGGCTTAATCTTTGAGACAAGCATATGACTACTGGCAGGATCAACCAGGGAGCTGCGTCAACTAGAGCTGAGCAGCCGGCCGCCCGGGAGTGTGTCCCGGGGGCCCGCGCGAACACGCAAGCGTCCGCTCAATTATTCTGCAAACAGGAGGAGGCTGAGCTCCCTGCACCATACACCTCGAAACCCTCTCAGGTCCCGGCGGCGCGCAGCGCCGTCCTAAGTACTTGGTCGGGTTCGAGAGAGGCGCAATCGCCCGGAGTTTGGCGAGTAGACGCTTTAGGTGCGACCACCCGTGCTCCCAACTGAGCTTGCCGCTGCCGACAGAGGCCCGGGAGCGTGCTGTCGTGGCATTGCCGGCGGGAGACAACACGCGCCACCTACGGTGACCGGCAGCTCCAACGCCAGCGCCACAGAAGGACAAAAGCCCCACTTGGGTGCCGAAGCGAACTCTCCCAGCACAGCGCACGCGCCAACACGTCCGCACAGCTGCGATACAAACCACCTGCGAGAACCGCAGAGGCGACCGAGCAGCAGACGGCGTCGCGGCGCCGAGCGCCGGGCGGCGGCGCATCCTCAGCGCACACAGTCCTCAATCGGACCAGCACACTGCAGATGTCCACCGCGCTTCGCACCGGGCCCGCGAGGACCTACTTTGCCGCACGGCGCCGCGTGCAGGGTGCGCCGGCGCGCAGCTGCGCCGCCTGCCGCCTCCGTCGGCCGGCGCGCCTGCCACTGGCCGCCCCCACCAGCCGGCTGTAGCGCGTGCGCCCACGCACCGCACGGCCAACACGCCGGGAGGCCCCCCCTCACCGGCCGGGGACGGTCCCACCCAGCCACCGCCGCGTATCGCTTCACACCCACATGCCATTCACGTTCGTGGGCATGGTGGGTATCGCTGCAACAACCGGTTGGTAGCTCAACCGATCGTCGCCATCACTGATTCACCCCTAGCGAGAACAACCGCACCACAACGGTTTACCAGTTGTTCATTTGCGTAACGTCACCAGCAAACGTAGGCGTCCATCGCCATTTGCAAATTCAACGATTGTTGCATGCCTGTGTCAG
>NW_025726762.1:0-2500 GCF_021461395.2 Schistocerca americana
GGGATCGCCCTGGCGAACGCCCCGTCCTGGCTGCACAGACACGCCCACGCCGGCGCCGTCCGCTATCACTGTCGTGCTGCCCTCGTAGCACCGCTCGACATACTCGACAAAACAATCCGGCAGGCCATGCGCCTTCAGCACGGGGCGAAGGGCAGCATGATCTACCGAATCGAATGCCTTAGATACGTCGATCGATGCCACAAAGACAGAGCGGCAGGAGCGAACTGCGTCGGTGAGAGCAGTGTCCAAGATGAAGGTATTTTCCAACATCCCATCCCGAGGGATGAATGCCCGCTGACGTTCGTCCACAGCACATGCGCGCATCAGGCGTGACGCGAGAACCTTGTGAAAGGTCCGCGCCAACACCGAGCAGACCGTAATGGGGCGAAAGTCAGCGGGGGATGTTGGTGCAGCCGTCTTCGGGAGAAGGGACGTTCGCGCGCGAAGCAGGCGTTCCGGAAGGGCGCGGGCCAGAAGGAAGAGATTCATCACTTTCACCAGGACTTCGTGCGGCAGGCGCCGCAACTCCGCTGGGGTAAGGCCGTCCGGCCCGGCTGCTGATCCCCTGGGCGGCAACGCGGCGGCGACCTCCTCATGTGTGACCGGCCCCCATAGGCACTCGGGAGCGACAGGCTCCGAGTGCGGGAGGAGGCGGTCACGAATGAAGCCCGCGGTGGAGATGGGCTTCTTGGTGAAGAGGTCCGCCCAGAAGTCCAGCAGACCAGGGATGGCAGGTGGCGGCTGGAGCAGGGTGCCATCCAAGAGGCCGCGCACGCAACGTGCACGCGACCGTCGGAAGGCATCCTGCGTTCTCGCGTACTCCCAGCGGCGCCGCTTGCGCTTCTGCGTCGGCGGCGCGGCAGGCGGCCGCTTCGATGGTTGGCGCGGCCGCTGTGTCCTGGTGATCGATCTCTCCCCTCTGGACCCGACCGACGCAAGGGCATCCGGGAGCATGCCCAGGATGACATCGGGCGGCGTGCCCCGCCCCAGACCTATGACACGATCCAGGGCAGAGAAACGCTGGGCGGAAGCGGGTAGCCCCGCCAGATGCTCCCAGATGGCGGCGTCAGTCGGCCCCTCCGGCGGCGGCCCGGTGGTGTCGGCCGCGAAGTCCTCGGCTGCGTCGACGGGCGGCGCAGCGGCCTCGCCCGCGTCAGGCAGCGGGCTCGCTGCTCCCCGGCGGGACGCCGGCTCTTCCCCCCGACCGATCTCAAGCGCCTCCATGAATTGGCGGACAAGCTGCTTGTGGGCAGCTTGCCGCCGTCGGCACTTGATTGCCTCAAGCGTTCGGTCGGGGAACATCCTGATGAGCTCTTGATTTACAAAGAAGAACCGGGCGTCCCTCTCGAGGAACAGTTCGGCCTCCGCCTTGGCGAGCGACAGGACTTCTTCCTCCGTCCACCTCGCGCGATGCCTCTCCGTGACGATCTCCGCGTTGGCGGCCGCAAGGTGTTGGCGGCGGCGATGGACCCCGAGACCGTTCTTGGTGGTGAAGCTGCGGTGGCACTCACTACAGGCGTATACAGCTGCAAAAGTTACAAGATTTTCGGCACGGCCGGTTGGCCGGCTAGGTGCTGGGGGAGTTGGGGTGGCACCTTCAGCGGAAGGGCCACCACTTTTTCTCTGAATACTGCCCCCAACTAAAAAAAGGGATAGTGCGAGGGGGGGCTGGTAACCCCCCCAAGCCCCTGGTGCGGTCTTCCACTCTGCGAAAATCAGCGGGCCCACGAGAAGGGGAGAAGACCGCAGGAGAGGAGAGGCTAAGAGGGCTAGGCCCATGTATTGCGCATCACTCTCCCTGTAACCATAACCCAAGGAAGGCACCTCGCAGCAGCAGCACGACTACATCAAGACCGCACTTCGAAAAGCCAAGTCCGGATGCAGCCACACCGCCGCCACTTGGCCACCTTAAGAGAGTCATAGTTACTCCCGCCGTTTACCCGCGCTTGCTTGAATTTCTTCACGTTGACATTCAGAGCACTGGGCAGAAATCACATTGCGTCAACACCCGCTAGGGCCATCGCAATGCTTTGTTTTAATTAGACAGTCGGATTCCCCCAGTCCGTGCCAGTTCTGAGTTGATCGTTGAATGGCGGCCGAAGAGAATACGCGCACCCGCGCGCCCCCGGAGGAGCACGCTAAGGCGGACGCGGCCTCGCAGCAAGGAAGATCCGTGGGAGGCCAAGGCACGGGACCGAGCTCGGATCCTGCACGCAGGTTGAAGCACCGGGGCGCGAACGCCGCGCAGGCGCGCGCATCCTGCACCGCCGGCCAGCACGAGGCCAACCAACGGCGAGAGCAGACCACGCCCGCGCTAAACGCCCGCACTTACCGGCACCCCTACGGCACTCACCTCGCCCAGGCCCGGCACGTTAGCGCTGACCCACTTCCCGACCAAGCCCGACACGCCCCGATCCTCAGAGCCAATCCTTATCCCGAAGTTACGGATCCAATTTGCCGACTTCCCTTACCTACATTATTCTATCGACTAGAGGCTCTT
>NW_025726762.1:7500-10000 GCF_021461395.2 Schistocerca americana
GAGCTCCCCTGCACAATACACCTCGAAACCCTCTCAGGTCCCGGCGGCGCGCAGCGCCGTCCTAAGTACTTGGTCGGGTTCGAGAGAGGCGCAATCGCCCGGAGTTTGGCGAGTAGACGCTTTAGGTGCGACCACCCGTGCTCCCAACTGAGCTTGCCGCTGCCGACAGAGGCCCGGGAGCGTGCTGTCGTGGCATTGCCGGCGGGAGACAACACGCGCCACCTACGGTGACCGGCAGCTCCAACGCCAGCGCCACAGAAGGACAAAAGCCCCACTTGGGTGCCGAAGCGAACTCTCCCAGCACAGCGCACGCGCCAACACGTCCGCACAGCTGCGATACAAACCACCTGCGAGAACCGCAGAGGCGACCGAGCAGCAGACGGCGTCGCGGCGCCGAGCGCCGGGCGGCGGCGCATCCTCAGCGCACACAGTCCTCAATCGGACCAGCACACTGCAGATGTCCACCGCGCTTCGCACCGGGCCCGCGAGGACCTACTTTGGCCGCACGGCGCCGCGTGCAGGGTGCGCCGGCGCGCAGCTGCGCCGCCTGCCGCCTCCGTCGGCCGGCGCGCCTGCCACTGGCCGCCCCCACCAGCCGGCTGTAGCGCGTGCGCCCACGCACCGCGCGGCCAGCACGCCGGGAGGCCCCCCCTCACCGGCCGGGGACGGTCCCACCCAGCCACCGCCGCGTATCGCTTCACACCCAGATGCCATTCACGTTCGTGGGCATGGTGGGTATCGCTGGAACAACCGGTTGGTAGCTCAACCGATCGTCGCCATCACTGATTCACCTCTAGCGAGAACAACCGCACCACAACGGTTTACCAGTTGTTCATTTGCATAACGTCACCAGCAAACGTAGGCGTCCATCGCCATTTGCAAATTCAACGATTGTTGCATGCCTGTGTCAGGTGTCACGACACACTATGTCTGCCCACATACACGCAACAACATGTGCACGCTTCGCGAACACGTGGAAGGTGGCCCCCGTACGTATGCGATGTCCATTGCGCGAACGACTGTCAACCGGCCTCTGTCGCATGTCGCAGATGTGGAACGCAGTGCACCATGCTATCACGGTGTGTGAGAAGAGACGACTACGTCTGACAACACGCGCCACTACATCAACAGACGGCTCATGCTGATCGCCATCCAGGGCATACCACACTGCAATCCAGCTCTTATAGGGAGACGACACGTAGCTGAGTGCACAACATTTGGACCGCATGGTTCGCCGTTGTTGGCGCAGTCGTTGTACGGTCACATGTACCACGATGTATCATTCAGTACATGAGGACCAATGTGCAGTACAGTGTGTGATTTGGACGTACAACATCAGCGGACAGTTGACACAGGCCGTACCACAGCGTAGGCTAAGTGCTTCGCACATGCGAATGCCAATGAACAACTGCAAATGCCAATGAACAACTGCAAAGGGCATTGAGCATGTACGTCCTGCTGCCATCCACATTACAGTGTATAGCTGCAAGGTGTTTAACATGAAGCGATACACTGGGGACCGGGCAGTGCGAGTAGCAAACTATATTGCGGGGGTTGCAGTTAGGCAACACTACACTAATTTAACGCGTCGTATGACAATTACAGAGCAGGTTAAGGCCCAACGTGTGTTGGGTTAAGGCCCAACGTGTGTTGGGTTAAGGCCCAACGTGTGTTGGGTTAAGGCCCAACGTGTGTTGGGTTAAGGCCCAACGTGTGTTGGGTTAAGGCCCAACGTGTGTTGGGTTAAGGCCCAACGTGTGTTGGGTTAAGGCCCAACGTGTGTTGGGTTAAGGCCCAACGTGTGTTGGGTTAAGGCCCAACGTGTGTTGGGTTAAGGCCCAACGTGTGTTGGGTTAAGGCCCAACGTGTGTTGGGTTAAGGCCCAACGTGTGTTGGGTTACGTTAAGGGGCAATGTGGGTTACGTTAAGGGGCAATGTGGGTTACGTTAAGGGGCAATGTGGGTTACGTTACGGCGCAATATAGGTTACGTTACGGCGCAATATAGGTTACGTTAAGGCGCAATATCGGTTACGTTAAGGCGCAATACAGGTTACGTTAAGGCGCAATACAGGTTACGTTAAGGCGCAATACAGGTTACGTTAAGGCGCAATACAGGTTACGTTAAGGCGCAATACAGGTTACGTTAAGGCGCAATACAGGTTACGTTAAGGCGCAATGCAGGTTACGTTAAGGCGCAATACAGGTTACGTTAAGGCGCAATACAGGTTACGTTAAGGCGCAATACAGGTTACGTTAAGGCGCAATACAGGTTACGTTAAGGCGCAATACAGGTTACGTTAAGGCGCAATACAGGTTACGTTAAGGCGCAATACAGGTTACGTTAAGGCGCAATACAGGTTACGTTAAGGCGCAATACAGGTTACGTTAAGGCGCAATACAGGTTACGTTAAGGCGCAATACAGGTTACGTTAAGGCGCAATACAGGTTACGTTAAGGCGCAATACAGGTTACGTTAAGGCGCAATACAGGTTACGTTAA
>NW_025726762.1:17500-25000 GCF_021461395.2 Schistocerca americana
CACGAGCCGAGTGATCCACCGTCCTGGGTGATCTTTTCTTAGTTTCCACTGTCTCTTTCAAGACAGTTGCATAGGCGGGACGTAGGCGTGTGGCGGCCCCTGTTCAAGCGTTCTGTGTCCAACGGCCTCACGGCCGATGGGCGTCGTACGGCTCCACACCGGAGCGGACAGGCAGTCGGGCGAAAGTCATTCAAAACCGGCGCCAGGCGCCAGGTGCCGCAGGCCAGCCGCTCCAGCGCTTCAGCGCTCGTACCACACAACATTGGCGTTAGTTTTGAGAAGCACGCGTGGTTCCGCACGCGGCGCACGGCTACTGCGAGCTGTACAGGTAGCGTGTTGCGCGACACGACACGCACATCGAACGACATGCAGTCTAGTCGGTAATGATCCTTCCGCAGGTTCACCTACGGAAACCTTGTTACGACTTTTACTTCCTCTAAATGATCAAGTTTGGTCATCTTTCCGGTAGCATCGGCAACGACAGAGTCAATGCCGCGTACCAGTCCGAAGACCTCACTAAATCATTCAATCGGTAGTAGCGACGGGCGGTGTGTACAAAGGGCAGGGACGTAATCAACGCGAGCTTATGACTCGCGCTTACTGGGAATTCCTCGTTCATGGGGAACAATTGCAAGCCCCAATCCCTAGCACGAAGGAGGTTCAGCGGGTTACCCCGACCTTTCGGCCTAGGAAGACACGCTGATTCCTTCAGTGTAGCGCGCGTGCGGCCCAGAACATCTAAGGGCATCACAGACCTGTTATTGCTCAATCTCGTGCGGCTAGAAGCCGCCTGTCCCTCTAAGAAGAAAAGTAATCGCTGACAGCACGAAGGATGTCACGCGACTAGTTAGCAGGCTAGAGTCTCGTTCGTTATCGGAATTAACCAGACAAATCGCTCCACCAACTAAGAACGGCCATGCACCACCACCCACCGAATCAAGAAAGAGCTATCAATCTGTCAATCCTTCCGGTGTCCGGGCCTGGTGAGGTTTCCCGTGTTGAGTCAAATTAAGCCGCAGGCTCCACTCCTGGTGGTGCCCTTCCGTCAATTCCTTTAAGTTTCAGCTTTGCAACCATACTTCCCCCGGAACCCAAAAGCTTTGGTTTCCCGGAGGCTGCCCGCCGAGTCATCGGAGGAACTGCGGCGGATCGCTGGCTGGCATCGTTTATGGTTAGAACTAGGGCGGTATCTGATCGCCTTCGAACCTCTAACTTTCGTTCTTGATTAATGAAAACATACTTGGCAAATGCTTTCGCTTCTGTTCGTCTTGCGACGATCCAAGAATTTCACCTCTAACGTCGCAATACGAATGCCCCCGCCTGTCCCTATTAATCATTACCTCGGGTTCCGAAAACCAACAAAATAGAACCGAGGTCCTATTCCATTATTCCATGCACACAGTATTCAGGCGGGCTTGCCTGCTTTAAGCACTCTAATTTGTTCAAAGTAAACGTGCCGGCCCACCGAGACACTCACTCAAGAGCACCCTGGTAGGATTGCAACGGGGTCTGCCTCGGGACGCACGAGCACGCACGAGGCGCGTCGCACGCCTTCGGCTCGCCCCACCGGCAGGACGTCCCACGATACATGCCAGTTAAACACCGACGGGCGGTGAACCAACAGCGTGGGACACAAATCCAACTACGAGCTTTTTAACCGCAACAACTTTAATATACGCTATTGGAGCTGGAATTACCGCGGCTGCTGGCACCAGACTTGCCCTCCAATAGATACTCGTTAAAGGATTTAAAGTGTACTCATTCCGATTACGGGGCCTCGGATGAGTCCCGTATCGTTATTTTTCGTCACTACCTCCCCGTGCCGGGAGTGGGTAATTTGCGCGCCTGCTGCCTTCCTTGGATGTGGTAGCCGTTTCTCAGGCTCCCTCTCCGGAATCGAACCCTGATTCCCCGTTACCCGTTACAACCATGGTAGGCGCAGAACCTACCATCGACAGTTGATAAGGCAGACATTTGAAAGATGCGTCGCCGGTACGAGGACCGTGCGATCAGCCCAAAGTTATTCAGAGTCACCAAGGCAAACGGACCGGACGAGCCGACCGATTGGTTTTGATCTAATAAAAGCGTCCCTTCCATCTCTGGTCGGGACTCTGTTTGCATGTATTAGCTCTAGAATTACCACAGTTATCCAAGTAACGTGGGTACGATCTAAGGAACCATAACTGATTTAATGAGCCATTCGCGGTTTCACCTTAATGCGGCTTGTACTGAGACATGCATGGCTTAATCTTTGAGACAAGCATATGACTACTGGCAGGATC
The DNA here is from genome assembly GCF_021461395.2 of Schistocerca americana. NCBI lineage: Eukaryota > Metazoa > Arthropoda > Insecta > Orthoptera > Acrididae > Schistocerca > Schistocerca americana. The sequence goes on from NW_025726762.1 coordinate 19,783, forward strand.
AACCAGGGAGCTGCGTCAACTAGAGCTGAGCAGCCGGCCGCCCGGGAGTGTGTCCCGGGGGCCCGCGCGAACACGCAAGCGTCCGCTCAATTATTCTGCAAACAGGAGGAGGCTGAGCTCCCCTGCACAATACACCTCGAAACCCTCTCAGGTCCCGGCGGCGCGCAGCGCCGTCCTAAGTACTTGGTCGGGTTCGAGAGAGGCGCAATCGCCCGGAGTTTGGCGAGTAGACGCTTTAGGTGCGACCACCCGTGCTCCCAACTGAGCTTGCCGCTGCCGACAGAGGCCCGGGAGCGTGCTGTCGTGGCATTGCCGGCGGGAGACAACACGCGCCACCTACGGTGACCGGCAGCTCCAACGCCAGCGCCACAGAAGGACAAAAGCCCCACTTGGGTGCCGAAGCGAACTCTCCCAGCACAGCGCACGCGCCAACACGTCCGCACAGCTGCGATACAAACCACCTGCGAGAACCGCAGAGGCGACCGAGCAGCAGACGGCGTCGCGGCGCCGAGCGCCGGGCGGCGGCGCATCCTCAGCGCACACAGTCCTCAATCGGACCAGCACACTGCAGATGTCCACCGCGCTTCGCACCGGGCCCGCGAGGACCTACTTTGGCCGCACGGCGCCGCGTGCAGGGTGCGCCGGCGCGCAGCTGCGCCGCCTGCCGCCTCCGTCGGCCGGCGCGCCTGCCACTGGCCGCCCCCACCAGCCGGCTGTAGCGCGTGCGCCCACGCACCGCGCGGCCAGCACGCCGGGAGGCCCCCCCTCACCGGCCGGGGACGGTCCCACCCAGCCACCGCCGCGTATCGCTTCACACCCAGATGCCATTCACGTTCGTGGGCATGGTGGGTATCGCTGGAACAACCGGTTGGTAGCTCAACCGATCGTCGCCATCACTGATTCACCTCTAGCGAGAACAACCGCACCACAACGGTTTACCAGTTGTTCATTTGCATAACGTCACCAGCAAACGTAGGCGTCCATCGCCATTTGCAAATTCAACGATTGTTGCATGCCTGTGTCAGGTGTCACGACACACTATGTCTGCCCACATACACGCAACAACATGTGCACGCTTCGCGAACACGTGGAAGGTGGCCCCCGTACGTATGCGATGTCCATTGCGCGAACGACTGTCAACCGGCCTCTGTCGCATGTCGCAGATGTGGAACGCAGTGCACCATGCTATCACGGTGTGTGAGAAGAGACGACTACGTCTGACAACACGCGCCACTACATCAACAGACGGCTCATGCTGATCGCCATCCAGGGCATACCACACTGCAATCCAGCTCTTATAGGGAGACGACACGTAGCTGAGTGCACAACATTTGGACCGCATGGTTCGCCGTTGTTGGCGCAGTCGTTGTACGGTCACATGTACCACGATGTATCATTCAGTACATGAGGACCAATGTGCAGTACAGTGTGTGATTTGGACGTACAACATCAGCGGACAGTTGACACAGGCCGTACCACAGCGTAGGCTAAGTGCTTCGCACATGCGAATGCCAATGAACAACTGCAAATGCCAATGAACAACTGCAAAGGGCATTGAGCATGTACGTCCTGCTGCCATCCACATTACAGTGTATAGCTGCAAGGTGTTTAACATGAAGCGATACACTGGGGACCGGGCAGTGCGAGTAGCAAACTATATTGCGGGGGTTGCAGTTAGGCAACACTACACTAATTTAACGCGTCGTATGACAATTACAGAGCAGGTTAAGGCCCAACGTGTGTTGGGTTAAGGCCCAACGTGTGTTGGGTTAAGGCCCAACGTGTGTTGGGTTAAGGCCCAACGTGTGTTGGGTTAAGGCCCAACGTGTGTTGGGTTAAGGCCCAACGTGTGTTGGGTTAAGGCCCAACGTGTGTTGGGTTAAGGCCCAACGTGTGTTGGGTTAAGGCCCAACGTGTGTTGGGTTAAGGCCCAACGTGTGTTGGGTTAAGGCCCAACGTGTGTTGGGTTAAGGCCCAACGTGTGTTGGGTTAAGGCCCAACGTGTGTTGGGTTAAGGCCCAACGTGTGTTGGGTTAAGGCCCAACGTGTGTTGGGTTACGTTAAGGGGCAATGTGGGTTACGTTAAGGGGCAATGTGGGTTACGTTAAGGGGCAATGTGGGTTACGTTACGGCGCAATATAGGTTACGTTACGGCGCAATATAGGTTACGTTAAGGCGCAATATCGGTTACGTTAAGGCGCAATACAGGTTACGTTAAGGCGCAATACAGGTTACGTTAAGGCGCAATACAGGTTACGTTAAGGCGCAATACAGGTTACGTTAAGGCGCAATACAGGTTACGTTAAGGCGCAATACAGGTTACGTTAAGGCGCAATGCAGGTTACGTTAAGGCGCAATACAGGTTACGTTAAGGCGCAATACAGGTTACGTTAAGGCGCAATACAGGTTACGTTAAGGCGCAATACAGGTTACGTTAAGGCGCAATACAGGTTACGTTAAGGCGCAATACAGGTTACGTTAAGGCGCAATACAGGTTACGTTAAGGCGCAATACAGGTTACGTTAAGGCGCAATACAGGTTACGTTAAGGCGCAATACAGGTTACGTTAAGGCGCAATACAGGTTACGTTAAGGCGCAATACAGGTTACGTTAAGGCGCAATACAGGTTACGTTAAGGCGCAATACAGGTTACGTTAAGGCGCAATACAGGTTACGTTAAGGCGCAATACAGGTTACGTTAAGGCGCAATACAGGTTACGTTAAGGCGCAATACAGGTTACGTTAAGGCGCAATACAGGTTACGTTAAGGCGCAATACAGGTTACGTTAAGGCGCAATACAGGTTAGGTTAAGGCGCAATACAGGTTAGGTTAAGGCGCAATACAGGTTAGGTTAAGGTACGACATAGGTTAGGTTAAGGTACGACATAGGTTAGGTTAAGGTACGACATAGGTTAGGTTAAGGTACGACATAGGTTAGGTTAAGGTACGACATAGGTTAGGTTAAGGTACGACATAGGTTAGGTTAAGGTACGACATAGGTTAGGTTAAGGTACGACATAGGTTAGGTTAAGGTACGACATAGGTTAGGTTAAGGTACGACATAGGTTAGGTTAAGGTACGACATAGGTTAGGTTAAGGTACGACATAGGTTAGGTTAAGGTACGACATAGGTTAGGTTAAGGTACGACATAGGTTAGGTTAAGGTACGACATAGGTTAGGTTAAGGTACGACATAGGTTAGGTTAAGGTACGACATAGGTTAGGTTAAGGTACGACATAGGTTAGGTTAAGGTACGACATAGGTTAGGTTAAGGTACGACATAGGTTAGGTTAAGGTACGACATAGGTTAGGTTAAGGTACGACATAGGTTAGGTTAAGGTACGACATAGGTTAGGTTAAGGTACGACATAGGTTAGGTTAAGGTACGACATAGGTTAGGTTAAGGTACGACATAGGTTAGGTTAAGGTACGACATAGGTTAGGTTAAGGTACGACATAGGTTAGGTTAAGGTACGACATAGGTTAGGTTAAGGTACGACATAGGTTAGGTTAAGGTACGACATAGGTTAGGTTAAGGTACGACATAGGTTAGGTTAAGGTACGACATAGGTTAGGTTAAGGTACGACATAGGTTAGGTTAAGGTACGACATAGGTTAGGTTAAGGTACGACATAGGTTAGGTTACGGTACGACATAGGTTAGGTTACGGTACGACATAGGTTAGGTTACGGTACGACATAGGTTAGGTTACGGTACGACATAGGTTAGGTTACGGTACGACATAGGTTAGGTTACGGTACGACATAGGTTAGGTTACGGTACGACATAGGTTAGGTTACGGTACGACATAGGTTAGGTTACGGTACGATATAGGTTAGGTTACGGTACGATATAGGTTAGGTTAAGGTACACATTGTTGTAAGGAAAGGTTTAATGGGGGGCGGGGCGGGGCGGCCGGTTTGTTGATTGTGATTATAGTAAGTGGATGCCTGCGGCATCATCTGATTTGCCACGTCAGGATGCACCTTTGGCTCATGACAGGCGGCGCTCTCATTCCATGCTTGTGGCAGACCTGTGTCTTTCATTCCTGCCATTGTTTGTGTGCTGTGAGAGGAGGCAGTATTGTGATGTTGGGTGCACCCCTGTGTAGGACATGTGTGGGTGTTGGTGGCTTGGCTGAGCAATGGTGGTTGTCGGGTGGGTGGGATATTCTGTTTTCTGAGTGGACCTCCCAGTCTGGTTATGACAGTGTGGATTGTCTAATGTGGCGGAGAGGATGCACTGGGTGTTGTTCCATGCTGGTGCTTACATATTGTCTGTGTGCGTGTTACAGGCAGAGAGTAGTGCGTGATAAGGGTGTGTGGCTGACGTGTGGTTGTGATTGTGAGCAGAGTCTTTCAGCATGTATACGGACAGTTGTATACATTATCTGTATTCTGATGGCTCTATCTATTACTAATCAGCGCCGTGTATACGTTTAATCCGGTTCCAGTCGAAACTGTTGTATCTCTGTACATTAGTGACACGGCGAGCCCGCTATGTAGTTACTCGTCTCGGCAGCTTCCACCGGTGTATGGCAAATGATTATAAGGAATCAGTCTAGTCGTCAATACCGATGGTGTGACGTCACATGTCTGGGGTGGGGGACGCTGCGCCCTTCCGGTGGGTCATGGCCTAGAAAGACTCTTCCCACGCAGGGGGGCGTGGACTGTCATTGACTCTTCCAGGTAATATACTTGCCGTACGTTCTTGCGACTGCGAGTGCAACGCTCACCGGTACCGACATGGATGGAGCGCCTCCTAGCTGACCGCTCAGCATCGGCATTCGTACAGAGAGCAACGCGGTCGCGTCTCTAGCTCGTAACTGGTACAGCCCGCAGCTCATGTATAGGGACAGCGGGAATGTCGCATATTGGAGATAACTCTTCATGAAACGCATGTTATAGGGGTGGATTGCACATTGCGACTGCGGGAAAAGTCCGCCGTTCATCCGCTGGAGTTGCGAGTTGGGCGGTTGGAGTGGGGCGCAGGTGGAGTGATTGCCGGTCCACGATTTCGTGCGGCAGAGGCGCTGGCGTTGGGGTGCTGTGGTCGACAGAGGACGCAGGCTTTGTGGGTGGGGTCGAAAGATGGGCACTGTGGGCCCATCGATGTCTTGGTCGGCTTGGCGTCTCATAGATGGCGGTATCGTCGTTGCAGGACGTCATGCCGCGGGAGACCTACAGATGGCGCTGTGTTTTGTGGTGCGCTCGACA
>NW_025726762.1:32500-37500 GCF_021461395.2 Schistocerca americana
ATTTAATGAGCCATTCGCGGTTTCACCTTAATGCGGCTTGTACTGAGACATGCATGGCTTAATCTTTGAGACAAGCATATGACTACTGGCAGGATCAACCAGGGAGCTGCGTCAACTAGAGCTGAGCAGCCGGCCGCCCGGGAGTGTGTCCCGGGGGCCCGCGCGAACACGCAAGCGTCCGCTCAATTATTCTGCAAACAGGAGGAGGCTGAGCTCCCCTGCACAATACACCTCGAAACCCTCTCAGGTCCCGGCGGCGCGCAGCGCCGTCCTAAGTACTTGGTCGGGTTCGAGAGAGGCGCAATCGCCCGGAGTTTGGCGAGTAGACGCTTTAGGTGCGACCACCCGTGCTCCCAACTGAGCTTGCCGCTGCCGACAGAGGCCCGGGAGCGTGCTGTCGTGGCATTGCCGGCGGGAGACAACACGCGCCACCTACGGTGACCGGCAGCTCCAACGCCAGCGCCACAGAAGGACAAAAGCCCCACTTGGGTGCCGAAGCGAACTCTCCCAGCACAGCGCACGCGCCAACACGTCCGCACAGCTGCGATACAAACCACCTGCGAGAACCGCAGAGGCGACCGAGCAGCAGACGGCGTCGCGGCGCCGAGCGCCGGGCGGCGGCGCATCCTCAGCGCACACAGTCCTCAATCGGACCAGCACACTGCAGATGTCCACCGCGCTTCGCACCGGGCCCGCGAGGACCTACTTTGGCCGCACGGCGCCGCGTGCAGGGTGCGCCGGCGCGCAGCTGCGCCGCCTGCCGCCTCCGTCGGCCGGCGCGCCTGCCACTGGCCGCCCCCACCAGCCGGCTGTAGCGCGTGCGCCCACGCACCGCGCGGCCAGCACGCCGGGAGGCCCCCCCTCACCGGCCGGGGACGGTCCCACCCAGCCACCGCCGCGTATCGCTTCACACCCAGATGCCATTCACGTTCGTGGGCATGGTGGGTATCGCTGGAACAACCGGTTGGTAGCTCAACCGATCGTCGCCATCACTGATTCACCTCTAGCGAGAACAACCGCACCACAACGGTTTACCAGTTGTTCATTTGCATAACGTCACCAGCAAACGTAGGCGTCCATCGCCATTTGCAAATTCAACGATTGTTGCATGCCTGTGTCAGGTGTCACGACACACTATGTCTGCCCACATACACGCAACAACATGTGCACGCTTCGCGAACACGTGGAAGGTGGCCCCCGTACGTATGCGATGTCCATTGCGCGAACGACTGTCAACCGGCCTCTGTCGCATGTCGCAGATGTGGAACGCAGTGCACCATGCTATCACGGTGTGTGAGAAGAGACGACTACGTCTGACAACACGCGCCACTACATCAACAGACGGCTCATGCTGATCGCCATCCAGGGCATACCACACTGCAATCCAGCTCTTATAGGGAGACGACACGTAGCTGAGTGCACAACATTTGGACCGCATGGTTCGCCGTTGTTGGCGCAGTCGTTGTACGGTCACATGTACCACGATGTATCATTCAGTACATGAGGACCAATGTGCAGTACAGTGTGTGATTTGGACGTACAACATCAGCGGACAGTTGACACAGGCCGTACCACAGCGTAGGCTAAGTGCTTCGCACATGCGAATGCCAATGAACAACTGCAAATGCCAATGAACAACTGCAAAGGGCATTGAGCATGTACGTCCTGCTGCCATCCACATTACAGTGTATAGCTGCAAGGTGTTTAACATGAAGCGATACACTGGGGACCGGGCAGTGCGAGTAGCAAACTATATTGCGGGGGTTGCAGTTAGGCAACACTACACTAATTTAACGCGTCGTATGACAATTACAGAGCAGGTTAAGGCCCAACGTGTGTTGGGTTAAGGCCCAACGTGTGTTGGGTTAAGGCCCAACGTGTGTTGGGTTAAGGCCCAACGTGTGTTGGGTTAAGGCCCAACGTGTGTTGGGTTAAGGCCCAACGTGTGTTGGGTTAAGGCCCAACGTGTGTTGGGTTAAGGCCCAACGTGTGTTGGGTTAAGGCCCAACGTGTGTTGGGTTAAGGCCCAACGTGTGTTGGGTTAAGGCCCAACGTGTGTTGGGTTAAGGCCCAACGTGTGTTGGGTTACGTTAAGGGGCAATGTGGGTTACGTTAAGGGGCAATGTGGGTTACGTTAAGGGGCAATGTGGGTTACGTTACGGCGCAATATAGGTTACGTTACGGCGCAATATAGGTTACGTTAAGGCGCAATATCGGTTACGTTAAGGCGCAATACAGGTTACGTTAAGGCGCAATACAGGTTACGTTAAGGCGCAATACAGGTTACGTTAAGGCGCAATACAGGTTACGTTAAGGCGCAATACAGGTTACGTTAAGGCGCAATACAGGTTACGTTAAGGCGCAATGCAGGTTACGTTAAGGCGCAATACAGGTTACGTTAAGGCGCAATACAGGTTACGTTAAGGCGCAATACAGGTTACGTTAAGGCGCAATACAGGTTACGTTAAGGCGCAATACAGGTTACGTTAAGGCGCAATACAGGTTACGTTAAGGCGCAATACAGGTTACGTTAAGGCGCAATACAGGTTACGTTAAGGCGCAATACAGGTTACGTTAAGGCGCAATACAGGTTACGTTAAGGCGCAATACAGGTTACGTTAAGGCGCAATACAGGTTACGTTAAGGCGCAATACAGGTTACGTTAAGGCGCAATACAGGTTACGTTAAGGCGCAATACAGGTTACGTTAAGGCGCAATACAGGTTACGTTAAGGCGCAATACAGGTTACGTTAAGGCGCAATACAGGTTACGTTAAGGCGCAATACAGGTTACGTTAAGGCGCAATACAGGTTAGGTTAAGGCGCAATACAGGTTAGGTTAAGGTACGACATAGGTTAGGTTAAGGTACGACATAGGTTAGGTTAAGGTACGACATAGGTTAGGTTAAGGTACGACATAGGTTAGGTTAAGGTACGACATAGGTTAGGTTAAGGTACGACATAGGTTAGGTTAAGGTACGACATAGGTTAGGTTAAGGTACGACATAGGTTAGGTTAAGGTACGACATAGGTTAGGTTAAGGTACGACATAGGTTAGGTTAAGGTACGACATAGGTTAGGTTAAGGTACGACATAGGTTAGGTTAAGGTACGACATAGGTTAGGTTAAGGTACGACATAGGTTAGGTTAAGGTACGACATAGGTTAGGTTAAGGTACGACATAGGTTAGGTTAAGGTACGACATAGGTTAGGTTAAGGTACGACATAGGTTAGGTTAAGGTACGACATAGGTTAGGTTAAGGTACGACATAGGTTAGGTTAAGGTACGACATAGGTTAGGTTAAGGTACGACATAGGTTAGGTTAAGGTACGACATAGGTTAGGTTAAGGTACGACATAGGTTAGGTTAAGGTACGACATAGGTTAGGTTAAGGTACGACATAGGTTAGGTTAAGGTACGACATAGGTTAGGTTAAGGTACGACATAGGTTAGGTTAAGGTACGACATAGGTTAGGTTAAGGTACGACATAGGTTAGGTTAAGGTACGACATAGGTTAGGTTAAGGTACGACATAGGTTAGGTTAAGGTACGACATAGGTTAGGTTAAGGTACGACATAGGTTAGGTTAAGGTACGACATAGGTTAGGTTACGGTACGACATAGGTTAGGTTACGGTACGACATAGGTTAGGTTACGGTACGACATAGGTTAGGTTACGGTACGACATAGGTTAGGTTACGGTACGACATAGGTTAGGTTACGGTACGACATAGGTTAGGTTACGGTACGACATAGGTTAGGTTACGGTACGATATAGGTTAGGTTACGGTACGATATAGGTTAGGTTAAGGTACACATTGTTGTAAGGAAAGGTTTAATGGGGGGCGGGGCGGGGCGGCCGGTTTGTTGATTGTGATTATAGTAAGTGGATGCCTGCGGCATCATCTGATTTGCCACGTCAGGATGCACCTTTGGCTCATGACAGGCGGCGCTCTCATTCCATGCTTGTGGCAGACCTGTGTCTTTCATTCCTGCCATTGTTTGTGTGCTGTGAGAGGAGGCAGTATTGTGATGTTGGGTGCACCCCTGTGTAGGACATGTGTGGGTGTTGGTGGCTTGGCTGAGCAATGGTGGTTGTCGGGTGGGTGGGATATTCTGTTTTCTGAGTGGACCTCCCAGTCTGGTTATGACAGTGTGGATTGTCTAATGTGGCGGAGAGGATGCACTGGGTGTTGTTCCATGCTGGTGCTTACATATTGTCTGTGTGCGTGTTACAGGCAGAGAGTAGTGCGTGATAAGGGTGTGTGGCTGACGTGTGGTTGTGATTGTGAGCAGAGTCTTTCAGCATGTATACGGACAGTTGTATACATTATCTGTATTCTGATGGCTCTATCTATTACTAATCAGCGCCGTGTATACGTTTAATCCGGTTCCAGTCGAAACTGTTGTATCTCTGTACATTAGTGACACGGCGAGCCCGCTATGTAGTTACTCGTCTCGGCAGCTTCCACCGGTGTATGGCAAATGATTATAAGGAATCAGTCTAGTCGTCAATACCGATGGTGTGACGTCACATGTCTGGGGTGGGGGACGCTGCGCCCTTCCGGTGGGTCATGGCCTAGAAAGACTCTTCCCACGCAGGGGGGCGTGGACTGTCATTGACTCTTCCAGGTAATATACTTGCCGTACGTTCTTGCGACTGCGAGTGCAACGCTCACCGGTACCGACATGGATGGAGCGCCTCCTAGCTGACCGCTCAGCATCGGCATTCGTACAGAGAGCAACGCGGTCGCGTCTCTAGCTCGTAACTGGTACAGCCCGCAGCTCATGTATAGGGACAGCGGGAATGTCGCATATTGGAGATAACTCTTCATGAAACGCATGTTATAGGGGTGGATTGCACATTGCGACTGCGGGAAAAGTCCGCCGTTCATCCGCTGGAGTTGCGAGTTGGGCGGTTGGAGTGGGGCGCAGGTGGAGTGATTGCCGGTCCACGATTTCGTGCGGCAGAGGCGCTGGCGTTGGGGTGCTGTGGTCGA
>NW_025726762.1:42500-47273 GCF_021461395.2 Schistocerca americana
CGCTGTGTCCTGGTGATCGATCTCTCCCCTCTGGACCCGACCGACGCAAGGGCATCCGGGAGCATGCCCAGGATGACATCGGGCGGCGTGCCCCGCCCCAGACCGATGACACGATCCAGGGCAGAGAAACGCTGGGCGGAAGCGGGTAGCCCCGCCAGATGCTCCCAGATGGCGGCGTCAGTCGGCCCCTCCGGCGGCGGCCCGGTGGTGTCGGCCGCGAAGTCCTCGGCTGCGTCGACGGGCGGCGCAGCGGCCTCGCCCGCGTCAGGCAGCGGGCTCGCCGCTCCCCGGCGGGACGCCGGCTCTTCCCCCCGACCGATCTCAAGCGCCTCCATGAATTGGCGAACAAGCTGCTTGTGGGCAGCTTGCCGCCGTCGGCACTTGATTGCCTCAAGCGTTCGGTCGGGGAACATCCTGATGAGCTCTTGATTTACAAAGAAGAACCGGGCGTCCCTCTCGAGGAACAGTTCGGCCTCTGCCTTGGCGAGCGACAGGACTTCTTCCTCCGTCCACCTCGCGCGATGCCTCTCCGTGACGATCTCCGCGTTGGCGGCCGCAAGGTGTTGGCGGCGGCGATGGACCCCGAGACCGTTTTTGGTGGTGAAGCTGCGGTGGCACTCACTACAGGCGTAAACAGCTGCAAAAGTTACAAGATTTTCGGCACGGCCGGTTGGCCGGCTAGGTGCTGGGGGAGTTGGGGTGGCACCTTCAGCGGAAGGGCCACCACTTTTTCTCTGGTTACTGCCCCTAACTAAAAAAAGGGATAGTGCGAGGGGGGGCTGGTAACCCCCCCAAGCCCCTGGTGCGGTCTTCCACTCTGCTAAAGTCAGCGGGCCCACGAGAAGGGGAGAAGACCGCAGGAGAGGAGAGGCTAAGAGGGCTAGGCCCATGTATTGCGCATCACTCTCCCTGTAACTATAACCCAAGGAAGGCACCTCGCAGCAGCAGCACGACTACATCAAGACCGCACTTCGAAAAGCCAAGTCCGGATGCAGCCACACCGCCGCCACTTGGCCACCTTAAGAGAGTCATAGTTACTCCCGGCGAATAGTTACTCCCGCCGTTTACCCGCGCTTGCTTGAATTTCTTCACGTTGACATTCAGAGCACTGGGCAGAAATCACATTGCGTCAACACCCGCTAGGGCCATCGCAATGCTTTGTTTTAATTAGACAGTCGGATTCCCCCAGTCCGTGCCAGTTCTGAGTTGATCGTTGAATGGCGGCCGAAGAGAATCCGCGCACCCGCGCGCCCCCGGAGGAGCACGCTAAGGCGGACGCGGCCTCGCAGCAAGGAAGATCCGTGGGAGGCCAAGGCACGGGACCGAGCTCGGATCCTGCACGCAGGTTGAAGCACCGGGGCGCGAACGCCGCGCAGGCGCGCGCATCCTGCACCGCCGGCCAGCACGAGGCCAACCAACGGCGAGAGCAGACCACGCCCGCGCTAAACGCCCGCACTTACCGGCACCCCTACGGCACTCACCTCGCCCAGGCCCGGCACGTTAGCGCTGACCCACTTCCCGACCAAGCCCGACACGCCCCGATCCTCAGAGCCAATCCTTATCCCGAAGTTACGGATCCAATTTGCCGACTTCCCTTACCTACATTATTCTATCGACTAGAGGCTCTTCACCTTGGAGACCTGCTGCGGATATGGGTACGAACCGGCGCGACACCTCCACGTGGCCCTCTCCCGGATTTTCAAGGTCCGAGGGGAAGATCGGGACACCGCCGCAACTGCGGTGCTCTTCGCGTTCCAAACCCTATCTCCCTGCTAGAGGATTCCAGGGAACTCGAACGCTCATGCAGAAAAGAAAACTCTTCCCCGATCTCCCGACGGCGTCTCCGGGTCCTTTTGGGTTACCCCGACGAGCATCTCTAAAAGAGGGGCCCGACTTGTATCGGTTCCGCTGCCGGGTTCCGGAATAGGAACCGGATTCCCTTTCGCCCAACGGGGGCCAGCACAAAGTGCATCATGCTATGACGGCCCCCATCAACATCGGATTTCTCCTAGGGCTTAGGATCGACTGACTCGTGTGCAACGGCTGTTCACACGAAACCCTTCTCCGCGTCAGCCCTCCAGGGCCTCGCTGGAGTATTTGCTACTACCACCAAGATCTGCACCGACGGCGGCTCCAGGCAGGCTCACGCCCAGACCCTTCTGCGCCCACCGCCGCGACCCTCCTACTCGTCAGGGCTTCGCGGCCGGCCGCAAGGACCGGCCATGACTGCCAGACTGACGGCCGAGTATAGGCACGACGCTTCAGCGCCATCCATTTTCAGGGCTAGTTGCTTCGGCAGGTGAGTTGTTACACACTCCTTAGCGGATTCCGACTTCCATGGCCACCGTCCTGCTGTCTTAAGCAACCAACGCCTTTCATGGTTTCCCATGAGCGTCGATTCGGGCGCCTTAACTCGGCGTTTGGTTCATCCCACAGCGCCAGTTCTGCTTACCAAAAGTGGCCCACTTGGCACTCCGATCCGAGTCGTTTGCTCGCGGCTTCAGCATATCAAGCAAGCCGGAGATCTCACCCATTTAAAGTTTGAGAATAGGTTGAGGTCGTTTCGGCCCCAAGGCCTCTAATCATTCGCTTTACCGGATGAGACTCGTACGAGCACCAGCTATCCTGAGGGAAACTTCGGAGGGAACCAGCTACTAGATGGTTCGATTAGTCTTTCGCCCCTATACCCAGCTCCGACGATCGATTTGCACGTCAGAATCGCTACGGACCTCCATCAGGGTTTCCCCTGACTTCGTCCTGGCCAGGCATAGTTCACCATCTTTCGGGTCCCAACGTGTACGCTCTAGGTGCGCCTCACCTCGCAATGAGGACGAGACGCCCCGGGAGTGCGGAGGCCGCCGCCCCGTGAAGGGCGGGGAAGCCCCATCCTCCCTCGGCCCGCGCAAGGCGAGACCTTCACTTTCATTACGCCTTTAGGTTTCGTACAGCCCAATGACTCGCGCACATGTTAGACTCCTTGGTCCGTGTTTCAAGACGGGTCGTGAAATTGTCCAAAGCTGAAGCGCCGCTGACGGGAGCGATTATTCCGCCCGAGAGCATCCCGAGCCAACAGCGGCGCGGGTCCGGGGCCGGGCCAGGTAGGTCCGTCATCCGGGAAGAACCGCGCGCGCTTGCCGGGAGCCCGAGCGCCCAAAGGGGCGAATCGACTCCTCCAGATATACCGCCGGGCAGCCAGCCAGGACACCGGGGCTCTGCCCAACAGACGCGAACCGAGGCCCGCGGAAGGACAGGCTGCGCACCCGGGCCGTAGGCCGGCACCCAGCGGGTCGCGACGTCCTACTAGGGGAGAAGTGCGGCCCACCGCACACCGGAACGGCCCCACCCCGCGGCGAGTGGAAAGGCAACCGGACACGACCCCGCCGCGGATTGCTCCGCGCGGGCGGCCGGCCCCATCTGCCGAGGGCGGAGGCCTGTGGCCGGATGGGCGTGAATCTCACCCGTTCGACCTTTCGGACTTCTCACGTTTACCCCAGAACGGTTTCACGTACTTTTGAACTCTCTCTTCAAAGTTCTTTTCAACTTTCCCTCACGGTACTTGTTCGCTATCGGTCTCGTGGTCATATTTAGTCTCAGATGGAGTTTACCACCCACTTGGAGCTGCACTCTCAAGCAACCCGACTCGAAGGAGAGGTCCCGCCGACGCTCGCACCGGCCGCTACGGGCCTGGCACCCTCTACGGGCCGTGGCCTCATTCAAGTTGGACTTGGGCTCGGCGCGAGGCGTCGGGGTAGTGGACCCTCCCAAACACCACATGCCACGACAGGCGGCAGCCTGCGGGGTTCGGTGCTGGACTCTTCCCTGTTCGCTCGCCGCTACTGGGGGAATCCTTGTTAGTTTCTTTTCCTCCGCTTAGTAATATGCTTAAATTCAGCGGGTAGTCTCGCCTGCTCTGAGGTCGTTGTACGAGGTGTCGCACGCCACACCGCCAGCCGGCTGTGCACGCTACCGAGTAAGTACCGGTATGCGAACCGCCAGGCGACGGGCGCGCATCGCACGTTTCAGGAGGCGCGGCCGGCCCCACAGGCGGCCGCGACGCTCCCAGGTCTGCGAAGCGGGGCAAACGCCGCGCGCTTCAGTATACGTAGCCGACCCTCAGCCAGACGTGGCCCGGGAACGGAATCCATGGACCGCAATGTGCGTTCGAAACGTCGATGTTCATGTGTCCTGCAGTTCACATGTCGACGCGCAATTTGCTGCGTTCTTCATCGACCCACGAGCCGAGTGATCCACCGTCCTGGGTGATCTTTTCTTAGTTTCCACTGTCTCTTTCAAGACAGTTGCATAGGCGGGACGTAGGCGTGTGGCGGCCCCTGTTCAAGCGTTCTGTGTCCAACGGCCTCACGGCCGATGGGCGTCGTACGGCTCCACACCGGAGCGGACAGGCAGTCGGGCGAAAGTCATTCAAAACCGGCGCCAGGCGCCAGGTGCCGCAGGCCAGCCGCTCCAGCGCTTCAGCGCTCGTACCACACAACATTGGCGTTAGTTTTGAGAAGCACGCGTGGTTCCGCACGCGGCGCACGGCTACTGCGAGCCGTACAGGTAGCGTGTTGCGCGACACGACACGCACATCGAACGACATGCAGTCTAGTCGGTAATGATCCTTCCGCAGGTTCACCTACGGAAACCTTGTTACGACTTTTACTTCCTCTAAATGATCAAGTTTGGTCATCTTTCCGGTAGCATCGGCAACGACAGAGTCAATGCCGCGTACCAGTCCGAAGACCTCACTAAATCATTCAATCGGTAGTAGCG
>NW_025726763.1:5000-12500 GCF_021461395.2 Schistocerca americana
TATCTCACCCTTCCGACAACCACCATTGCTCAGCTAAGCCACCAACACCCACACATGTCCTACACAGGGGTGCACCCAACATCACAATACTGCCTCCTGTCACACCACACAAACAATGGCAGGAATGAAAGACACAGGTCTGCCACAAGCATGGAATCAGAGCGCCGCCTGTTATGAGCCAAAGGTGCACCCTGACGTGGCAAATCAGATGATGCCGCAGTCATTTACTTACGATAATCACAATCAACAAACCGGCCCCCCCCCCCCCCCAAAACACCTTTCCTTACAACAATGTGTACCTTAACCTAACCCGTATTGTACCTTAACCTAACCCGTATTGTACCTTAACCTAACCCGTATTGTACCTTAACCTAACCCGTATTGTACCTTAACCTAACCCGTATTGTACCTTAACCTAACCCGTATTGTACCTTAACCTAACCCGTATTGTACCTTAACCTAACCCGTATTGTACCTTAACCTAACCCGTATTGTACCTTAACCTAACCCGTATTGTACCTTAACCTAACCCGTATTGTGCCTTAACCTAACCCGTATTGTGCCTTAACCTAACCCGTATTGTGCCTTAACCTAACCCGTATTGTGCCTTAACCTAACCCGTATTGTGCCTTAACCTAACCCGTATTGTGCCTTAACCTAACCCGTATTGTGCCTTAACCTAACCCGTATTGTGCCTTAACCTAACCCGTATTGTGCCTTAACCTAACCCGTATTGTGCCTTAACCTAACCCGTATTGTGCCTTAACCTAACCCGTATTGTGCCTTAACCTAACCCGTATTGTGCCTTAACCTAACCCGTATTGTGCCTTAACCTAACCCGTATTGCGCCTTAACCTAACCCGTATTGCGCCTTAACCTAACCCGTATTGCGCCTTAACCTAACCCGTATTGCGCCTTAACCTAACCTATATTGCGCCTTAACCTAACCTATATTGCGCCTTAACCTAACCTATATTGCGCCTTAACGTAACCCGCGTTGCGCCTTAACGTAACCCGCGTTGCGCCTTAACGTAACCCGCGTTGCGCCTTAACGTAACCCGCGTTGCGCCTTAACCTAACCCGCGTTGCGCCTTAACCTAACCCGCGTTGCGCCTTAACCTAACCCGCGTTGCGCCTTAACCTAACCCGCGTTGCGCCTTAACCTAACCCGCGTTGCGCCTTAACCTAACCCGCGTTGCGCCTTAACCTAACCCGCGTTGCGCCTTAACCTAACCCGCGTTGGGCCTTAACCCAACCCGCGTTGGGCCTTAACCCAACCCGCGTTGGGCCTTAACCCAACACGCGTTGGGCCTTAACCCAACACGCGTTGGGCCTTAACCCAACACGCGTTGGGCCTTAACCCAACACACGTTGGGCCTTAACCCAACACACGTTGGGCCTTAACCCAACACACGTTGGGCCTTAACCCAACACACGTTGGGCCTTAACCCAACACACGTTGGGCCTTAACCCAACACACGTTGGGCCTTAACCCAACACACGTTGGGCCTTAACCCAACACACGTTGGGCCTTAACCCAACACACGTTGGGCCTTAACCCAACACACGTTGGGCCTTAACCCAACACACGTTGGGCCTTAACCCAACACACGTTGGGCCTTAACCCAACACACGTTGGGCCTTAACCCAACACACGTTGGGCCTTAACCCAACACACGTTGGGCCTTAACCCAACACACGTTGGGCCTTAACCCAACACACGTTGGGCCTTAACCCAACACACGTTGGGCCTTAACCCAACACACGTTGGGCCTTAACCTGCTCTGTAATTGTCATACGACGCGTTAAATTAGTGTAGTGTTGCCTAACTGCAACCCCCGCAATATAGTTTGCTACCCGCACTGCCCGGTCCCCAGAGTATCGCTTCATGTTAAACACCTTGCAGCTATACACTGTAATGCGGATGGCAGCAGGACGTACATGCTCAATGCCCTTCGCAGTTGTTCATTGGCATTCGCATGGCGAAGCACAGCCTACGTTGTGGTACGGCTTGTGTCAACTGTCCGCTGATGTTGTACGTCCAAATCACACACTGTACTGCACATTGGTCCTCATGTACTGAATGATACATCGTGGTACATGTGTGACCGTACCACGACTGCGCCAACAACGGCGAACCATACGGTCCAAATATTGTGCACTCAGCTACGTGTCGTCTCCCTATAAGAGCTGGATTGCAGTATGGTATGCCGTGGATGGCGATCAGCATGAGCCGTCTGTTGATGTAGTGGCGCGTGTTGTCAGACGTAGTCGTCTCTTCTCACTCACCGTGATAGCATGGTGCACTGCGTTCCACATCTGCGACATGCGACAGAGGCCGGTTGACAGTCGTTCGCGCAATGGACATCGCATACGTACGGGGGCCACCTTCCACGTGTTCGCGAAGCGTGCACATGTTGTTGCGTGTATGTGGGCAGACATAGTGTGTCGTGACACCTGACACAGGCATGCAACAATCGTTGAATTTGCAAATGGCGATGGACGTCTACGTTTGCTGGTGACGTTACGCAAATGAACAACTGGTAAACCGTTGTGGTGCGGTTGTTCTCGCTAGAGGTGAATCAGTGATGGCGACGGTCGGTTGAGCTACCAACCGGTTGTTTCAGCGATACCCACCATGCCCACGAACGTGAATGGCATGTGGGTGTGAAGCGATACGCGGCGGTGGCTGGGTGGGACCGTCCCCGGCCGGTGAGGGGGGGCCTCCCGGCGTGCTGGCCGCGCGGTGCGTGGGCGCACGCGCTACAGCCGGCTGGTGGGGGCGGCCAGTGGCAGGCGCGCCGGCCGACGGAGGCGGCAGGCGGCGCAGCTGCGCGCCGGCGCACCCTGCACGCGGCGCCGTGCGGCCAAAGTAGGTCCTCGCGGGCCCGGTGCGAAGCGCGGTGGACATCTGCAGTGTGCTGGTCCGATTGAGGACTGTGTGCGCTGAGGATGCGCCGCCGCCCGGCGCTCGGCGCCGCGACGCCGTCTGCTGCTCGGTCGCCTCTGCGGTTCTCGCAGGTGGTTTGTATCGCAGCTGTGCGGACGTGTTGGCGCGTTCGCTTCGGCACCCAAGTGGGGCTTTTGTCCTTCTGTGGCGCTGGCGTTGGAGCTGCCGGCCACCGTAGGTGGCGCGTGTTGTCTCCCGCCGGCAATGCCACGACAGCACGCTCCCGGGCCTCTGTCGGCAGCGGCAAGCTCAGTTGGGAGCACGGGTGGTCGCACCTAAAGCGTCTACTCGCCAAACTCCGGGCGATTGCGCCTCTCTCGAACCCGACCAAGTACTTAGGACGGCGCTGCGCGCCGCCGGGACCTGAGAGGGTTTCGAGGTGTATTGTGCAGGGGAGCTCAGCCTCCTCCTGTTTGCAGAATAATTGAGCGGACGCTTGCGTGTTCGCGCGGGCCCCCGGGACACACTCCCGGGCGGCCGGCTGCTCAGCTCTAGTTGACGCAGCTCCCTGGTTGATCCTGCCAGTAGTCATATGCTTGTCTCAAAGATTAAGCCATGCATGTCTCAGTACAAGCCGCATTAAGGTGAAACCGCGAATGGCTCATTAAATCAGTTATGGTTCCTTAGATCGTACCCACGTTACTTGGATAACTGTGGTAATTCTAGAGCTAATACATGCAAACAGAGTCCCGACCAGAGATGGAAGGGACGCTTTTATTAGATCAAAACCAATCGGTCGGCTCGTCCGGTCCGTTTGCCTTGGTGACTCTGAATAACTTTGGGCTGATCGCACGGTCCTCGTACCGGCGACGCATCTTTCAAATGTCTGCCTTATCAACTGTCGATGGTAGGTTCTGCGCCTACCATGGTTGTAACGGGTAACGGGGAATCAGGGTTCGATTCCGGAGAGGGAGCCTGAGAAACGGCTACCACATCCAAGGAAGGCAGCAGGCGCGCAAATTACCCACTCCCGGCACGGGGAGGTAGTGACGAAAAATAACGATACGGGACTCATCCGAGGCCCCGTAATCGGAATGAGTACACTTTAAATCCTTTAACGAGTATCTATTGGAGGGCAAGTCTGGTGCCAGCAGCCGCGGTAATTCCAGCTCCAATAGCGTATATTAAAGTTGTTGCGGTTAAAAAGCTCGTAGTTGGATTTGTGTCCCACGCTGTTGGTTCACCGCCCGTCGGTGTTTAACTGGCATGTATCGTGGGACGTCCTGCCGGTGGGGCGAGCTGAAGGCGTGCGACGCGCCTCGTGCGTGCTCGTGCGTCCCGAGGCGGACCCCGTTGCAATCCTACCAGGGTGCTCTTGAGTGAGTGTCTCGGTGGGCCGGCACGTTTACTTTGAACAAATTAGAGTGCTTAAAGCAGGCAAGCCCGCCTGAATACTGTGTGCATGGAATAATGGAATAGGACCTCGGTTCTATTTTGTTGGTTTTCGGAACCCGAGGTAATGATTAATAGGGACAGGCGGGGGCATTCGTATTGCGACGTTAGAGGTGAAATTCTTGGATCGTCGCAAGACGAACAGAAGCGAAAGCATTTGCCAAGTATGTTTTCATTAATCAAGAACGAAAGTTAGAGGTTCGAAGGCGATCAGATACCGCCCTAGTTCTAACCATAAACGATGCCAGCCAGCGATCCGCCGCAGTTCCTCCGATGACTCGGCGGGCAGCCTCCGGGAAACCAAAGCTTTTGGGTTCCGGGGGAAGTATGGTTGCAAAGCTGAAACTTAAAGGAATTGACGGAAGGGCACCACCAGGAGTGGAGCCTGCGGCTTAATTTGACTCAACACGGGAAACCTCACCAGGCCCGGACACCGGAAGGATTGACAGATTGATAGCTCTTTCTTGATTCGGTGGGTGGTGGTGCATGGCCGTTCTTAGTTGGTGGAGCGATTTGTCTGGTTAATTCCGATAACGAACGAGACTCTAGCCTGCTAACTAGTCGCGTGACATCCTTCGTGCTGTCAGCGATTACTTTTCTTCTTAGAGGGACAGGCGGCTTCTAGCCGCACGAGATTGAGCAATAACAGGTCTGTGATGCCCTTAGATGTTCTGGGCCGCACGCGCGCTACACTGAAGGAATCAGCGTGTCTTCCTAGGCCGAAAGGTCGGGGTAACCCGCTGAACCTCCTTCGTGCTAGGGATTGGGGCTTGCAATTGTTCCCCATGAACGAGGAATTCCCAGTAAGCGCGAGTCATAAGCTCGCGTTGATTACGTCCCTGCCCTTTGTACACACCGCCCGTCGCTACTACCGATTGAATGATTTAGTGAGGT
Source organism: Schistocerca americana (assembly GCF_021461395.2). Classification (NCBI taxonomy): domain Eukaryota; kingdom Metazoa; phylum Arthropoda; class Insecta; order Orthoptera; family Acrididae; genus Schistocerca; species Schistocerca americana. Next base: position 10,237 of record NW_025726763.1, read on the forward strand.
CTTCGGACTGGTACGCGGCATTGACTCTGTCGTTGCCGATGCTACCGGAAAGATGACCAAACTTGATCATTTAGAGGAAGTAAAAGTCGTAACAAGGTTTCCGTAGGTGAACCTGCGGAAGGATCATTACCGACTAGACTGCATGTCTTTCGATGTGCGTGTCGTGTCGCGCAACACGCTACCTGTACGGCTCGCAGTAGCCGTGCGCCGCGTGCGGAACCACGCGTGCTTCTCAAAACTAACGCCAATGTTGTGTGGTACGAGCGCTGAAGCGCTGGAGCGGCTGGCCTGCGGCACCTGGCGCCTGGCGCCGGTTTTGAATGACGTTCGCCCGACTGCCTGTCCGCTCCGGTGTGGAGCCGTACGACGCCCATCGGCCGTGAGGCTGTTGGACACAGAACGCTTGAACAGGGGCCGCCACACGCCTACGTCCCGCCTATGCAACTGTCTTGAAAGAGACAGTGGAAACTAAGAAAAGATCACCCAGGACGGTGGATCACTCGGCTCGTGGGTCGATGAAGAACGCAGCAAATTGCGCGTCGACATGTGAACTGCAGGACACATGAACATCGACGTTTCGAACGCACATTGCGGTCCATGGATTCCGTTCCCGGGCCACGTCTGGCTGAGGGTCGGCTACGTATACTGAAGCGCGCGGCGTTTGCCCCGCTTCGCAGACCTGGGAGCGTCGCGGCCGCCTGTGGGGCCGGCCGCGCCTCCTTAAACGTGCGATGCGCGCCCGTCGCCTGGCGGTTCGCATACCGGTACTTACTCGGTAGCGTGCACAGCCGGCTGGCGGTGTGGCGTGCGACACCTCGTACAACGACCTCAGAGCAGGCGAGACTACCCGCTGAATTTAAGCATATTACTAAGCGGAGGAAAAGAAACTAACAAGGATTCCCCCAGTAGCGGCGAGCGAACAGGGAAGAGTCCAGCACCGAACCCCGCAGGCTGCCGCCTGTCGTGGCATGTGGTGTTTGGGAGGGTCCACTACCCCGACGCCTCGCGCCGAGCCCAAGTCCAACTTGAATGAGGCCACGGCCCGTAGAGGGTGCCAGGCCCGTAGCGGCCGGTGCGAGCGTCGGCGGGACCTCTCCTTCGAGTCGGGTTGCTTGAGAGTGCAGCTCCAAGTGGGTGGTAAACTCCATCTGAGACTAAATATGACCACGAGACCGATAGCGAACAAGTACCGTGAGGGAAAGTTGAAAAGAACTTTGAAGAGAGAGTTCAAAAGTACGTGAAACCGTTCTGGGGTAAACGTGAGAAGTCCGAAAGGTCGAACGGGTGAGATTCACGCCCATCCGGCCACTGGCCTCCGCCCTCGGCAGATGGGGCCGGCCGCCCGCGCGGAGCAATCCGCGGCGGGGTCGTGTCCGGTTGCCTTTCCACTCGCCGCGGGGTGGGGCCGTTCCGGTGTGCGGTGGGCCGCACTTCTCCCCTAGTAGGACGTCGCGACCCGCTGGGTGCCGGCCTACGGCCCGGGTGCGCAGCCTGTCCTTCCGCGGGCCTCGGTTCGCGTCTGTTGGGCAGAGCCCCGGTGTCCTGGCTGGCTGCCCGGCGGTATATCTGGAGGAGTCGATTCGCCCCTTTGGGCGCTCGGGCTCCCGGCAAGCGCGCGCGGTTCTTCCCGGATGACGGACCTACCTGGCCCGGCCCCGGACCCGCGCCGCTGTTGGCTCGGGATGCTCTCGGGCGGAATAATCGCTCCCGTCAGCGGCGCTTCAGCTTTGGACAATTTCACGACCCGTCTTGAAACACGGACCAAGGAGTCTAACATGTGCGCGAGTCATTGGGCTGTACGAAACCTAAAGGCGTAATGAAAGTGAAGGTCTCGCCTTGCGCGGGCCGAGGGAGGATGGGGCTTCCCCGCCCTTCACGGGGCGGCGGCCTCCGCACTCCCGGGGCGTCTCGTCCTCATTGCGAGGTGAGGCGCACCTAGAGCGTACACGTTGGGACCCGAAAGATGGTGAACTATGCCTGGCCAGGACGAAGTCAGGGGAAACCCTGATGGAGGTCCGTAGCGATTCTGACGTGCAAATCGATCGTCGGAGCTGGGTATAGGGGCGAAAGACTAATCGAACCATCTAGTAGCTGGTTCCCTCCGAAGTTTCCCTCAGGATAGCTGGTGCTCGTACGAGTCTCATCCGGTAAAGCGAATGATTAGAGGCCTTGGGGCCGAAACGACCTCAACCTATTCTCAAACTTTAAATGGGTGAGATCTCCGGCTTGCTTGATATGCTGAAGCCGCGAGCAAACGACTCGGA
>NW_025726763.1:17500-20000 GCF_021461395.2 Schistocerca americana
CTTAACCTAACCCGTATTGTACCTTAACCTAACCCGTATTGTACCTTAACCTAACCCGTATTGTACCTTAACCTAACCCGTATTGTACCTTAACCTAACCCGTATTGTACCTTAACCTAACCCGTATTGTACCTTAACCTAACCCGTATTGTGCCTTAACCTAACCCGTATTGTGCCTTAACCTAACCCGTATTGTGCCTTAACCTAACCCGTATTGTGCCTTAACCTAACCCGTATTGTGCCTTAACCTAACCCGTATTGTGCCTTAACCTAACCCGTATTGTGCCTTAACCTAACCCGTATTGTGCCTTAACCTAACCCGTATTGTGCCTTAACCTAACCCGTATTGTGCCTTAACCTAACCCGTATTGTGCCTTAACCTAACCCGTATTGTGCCTTAACCTAACCCGTATTGTGCCTTAACCTAACCCGTATTGTGCCTTAACCTAACCCGTATTGCGCCTTAACCTAACCCGTATTGCGCCTTAACCTAACCCGTATTGCGCCTTAACCTAACCCGTATTGCGCCTTAACCTAACCTATATTGCGCCTTAACCTAACCTATATTGCGCCTTAACCTAACCTATATTGCGCCTTAACGTAACCCGCGTTGCGCCTTAACGTAACCCGCGTTGCGCCTTAACGTAACCCGCGTTGCGCCTTAACGTAACCCGCGTTGCGCCTTAACGTAACCCGCGTTGCGCCTTAACCTAACCCGCGTTGCGCCTTAACCTAACCCGCGTTGCGCCTTAACCTAACCCACGTTGGGCCTTAACCCAACACACGTTGGGCCTTAACCCAACACACGTTGGGCCTTAACCCAACACACGTTGGGCCTTAACCCAACACACGTTGGGCCTTAACCCAACACACGTTGGGCCTTAACCCAACACACGTTGGGCCTTAACCCAACACACGTTGGGCCTTAACCCAACACACGTTGGGCCTTAACCCAACACACGTTGGGCCTTAACCCAACACACGTTGGGCCTTAACCCAACACACGTTGGGCCTTAACCCAACACACGTTGGGCCTTAACCCAACACACGTTGGGCCTTAACCCAACACACGTTGGGCCTTAACCCAACACACGTTGGGCCTTAACCCAACACACGTTGGGCCTTAACCCAACACACGTTGGGCCTTAACCCAACACACGTTGGGCCTTAACCCAACACACGTTGGGCCTTAACCCAACACACGTTGGGCCTTAACCCAACACACGTTGGGCCTTAACCCAACACACGTTGGGCCTTAACCCAACACACGTTGGGCCTTAACCCAACACACGTTGGGCCTTAACCTGCTCTGTAATTGTCATACGACGCGTTAAATTAGTGTAGTGTTGCCTAACTGCAACCCCCGCAATATAGTTTGCTACCCGCACTGCCCGGTCCCCAGAGTATCGCTTCATGTTAAACACCTTGCAGCTATACACTGTAATGCGGATGGCAGCAGGACGTACATGCTCAATGCCCTTCGCAGTTGTTCATTGGCATTCGCATGGCGAAGCACAGCCTACGTTGTGGTACGGCTTGTGTCAACTGTCCGCTGATGTTGTACGTCCAAATCACACACTGTACTGCACATTGGTCCTCATGTACTGAATGATACATCGTGGTACATGTGTGACCGTACCACGACTGCGCCAACAACGGCGAACCATACGGTCCAAATATTGTGCACTCAGCTACGTGTCGTCTCCCTATAAGAGCTGGATTGCAGTATGGTATGCCGTGGATGGCGATCAGCATGAGCCGTCTGTTGATGTAGTGGCGCGTGTTGTCAGACGTAGTCGTCTCTTCTCACTCACCGTGATAGCATGGTGCACTGCGTTCCACATCTGCGACATGCGACAGAGGCCGGTTGACAGTCGTTCGCGCAATGGACATCGCATACGTACGGGGGCCACCTTCCACGTGTTCGCGAAGCGTGCACATGTTGTTGCGTGTATGTGGGCAGACATAGTGTGTCGTGACACCTGACACAGGCATGCAACAATCGTTGAATTTGCAAATGGCGATGGACGTCTACGTTTGCTGGTGACGTTACGCAAATGAACAACTGGTAAACCGTTGTGGTGCGGTTGTTCTCGCTAGAGGTGAATCAGTGATGGCGACGATCGGTTGAGCTACCAACCGGTTGTTTCAGCGATACCCACCATGCCCACGAACGTGAATGGCATGTGGGTGTGAAGCGATACGCGGCGGTGGCTGGGTGGGACCGTCCCCGGCCGGTGAGGGGGGGCCTCCCGGCGTGCTGGCCGCGCGGTGCGTGGGCGCACGCGCTACAGCCGGCTGGTGGGGGCGGCCAGTGGCAGGCGCGCCGGCCGACGGAGGCGGCAGGCGGCGCAGCTGCGCGCCGGCGCACCCTGCACGCGGCGCCGTGCGGCCAAAGTAGGTCCTCGCGGGCCCGGTGCGAAGCGCGGTGGACATCTGCAGTGTGCTGGTCCGATTGAGGACTGTGTGCGCTGAGGATGCGCCGCCGCCCGGCGCTCGG
>NW_025726763.1:30000-32500 GCF_021461395.2 Schistocerca americana
TTGCGCCTTAACCTAACCCGTATTGCGCCTTAACCTAACCCGTATTGCGCCTTAACCTAACCTATATTGCGCCTTAACCTAACCTATATTGCGCCTTAACCTAACCTATATTGCGCCTTAACGTAACCCGCGTTGCGCCTTAACGTAACCCGCGTTGCGCCTTAACGTAACCCGCGTTGCGCCTTAACGTAACCCGCGTTGCGCCTTAACCTAACCCGCGTTGCGCCTTAACCTAACCCGCGTTGCGCCTTAACCTAACCCGCGTTGCGCCTTAACCTAACCCGCGTTGCGCCTTAACCTAACCCGCGTTGCGCCTTAACCTAACCCGCGTTGCGCCTTAACCTAACCCGCGTTGCGCCTTAACCTAACCCGCGTTGGGCCTTAACCCAACACACGTTGGGCCTTAACCCAACACACGTTGGGCCTTAACCCAACACACGTTGGGCCTTAACCCAACACACGTTGGGCCTTAACCCAACACACGTTGGGCCTTAACCCAACACACGTTGGGCCTTAACCCAACACACGTTGGGCCTTAACCCAACACACGTTGGGCCTTAACCCAACACACGTTGGGCCTTAACCCAACACACGTTGGGCCTTAACCCAACACACGTTGGGCCTTAACCCAACACACGTTGGGCCTTAACCCAACACACGTTGGGCCTTAACCCAACACACGTTGGGCCTTAACCCAACACACGTTGGGCCTTAACCCAACACACGTTGGGCCTTAACCCAACACACGTTGGGCCTTAACCCAACACACGTTGGGCCTTAACCCAACACACGTTGGGCCTTAACCCAACACACGTTGGGCCTTAACCCAACACACGTTGGGCCTTAACCCAACACACGTTGGGCCTTAACCCAACACACGTTGGGCCTTAACCCAACACACGTTGGGCCTTAACCCAACACACGTTGGGCCTTAACCCAACACACGTTGGGCCTTAACCTGCTCTGTAATTGTCATACGACGCGTTAAATTAGTGTAGTGTTGCCTAACTGCAACCCCCGCAATATAGTTTGCTACCCGCACTGCCCGGTCCCCAGAGTATCGCTTCATGTTAAACACCTTGCAGCTATACACTGTAATGCGGATGGCAGCAGGACGTACATGCTCAATGCCCTTCGCAGTTGTTCATTGGCATTCGCATGGCGAAGCACAGCCTACGTTGTGGTACGGCTTGTGTCAACTGTCCGCTGATGTTGTACGTCCAAATCACACACTGTACTGCACATTGGTCCTCATGTACTGAATGATACATCGTGGTACATGTGTGACCGTACCACGACTGCGCCAACAACGGCGAACCATACGGTCCAAATATTGTGCACTCAGCTACGTGTCGTCTCCCTATAAGAGCTGGATTGCAGTATGGTATGCCGTGGATGGCGATCAGCATGAGCCGTCTGTTGATGTAGTGGCGCGTGTTGTCAGACGTAGTCGTCTCTTCTCACTCACCGTGATAGCATGGTGCACTGCGTTCCACATCTGCGACATGCGACAGAGGCCGGTTGACAGTCGTTCGCGCAATGGACATCGCATACGTACGGGGGCCACCTTCCACGTGTTCGCGAAGCGTGCACATGTTGTTGCGTGTATGTGGGCAGACATAGTGTGTCGTGACACCTGACACAGGCATGCAACAATCGTTGAATTTGCAAATGGCGATGGACGTCTACGTTTGCTGGTGACGTTACGCAAATGAACAACTGGTAAACCGTTGTGGTGCGGTTGTTCTCGCTAGAGGTGAATCAGTGATGGCGACGATCGGTTGAGCTACCAACCGGTTGTTTCAGCGATACCCACCATGCCCACGAACGTGAATGGCATGTGGGTGTGAAGCGATACGCGGCGGTGGCTGGGTGGGACCGTCCCCGGCCGGTGAGGGGGGGCCTCCCGGCGTGCTGGCCGCGCGGTGCGTGGGCGCACGCGCTACAGCCGGCTGGTGGGGGCGGCCAGTGGCAGGCGCGCCGGCCGACGGAGGCGGCAGGCGGCGCAGCTGCGCGCCGGCGCACCCTGCACGCGGCGCCGTGCGGCCAAAGTAGGTCCTCGCGGGCCCGGTGCGAAGCGCGGTGGACATCTGCAGTGTGCTGGTCCGATTGAGGACTGTGTGCGCTGAGGATGCGCCGCCGCCCGGCGCTCGGCGCCGCGACGCCGTCTGCTGCTCGGTCGCCTCTGCGGTTCTCGCAGGTGGTTTGTATCGCAGCTGTGCGGACGTGTTGGCGCGTTCGCTTCGGCACCCAAGTGGGGCTTTTGTCCTTCTGTGGCGCTGGCGTTGGAGCTGCCGGCCACCGTAGGTGGCGCGTGTTGTCTCCCGCCGGCAATGCCACGACAGCACGCTCCCGGGCCTCTGTCGGCAGCGGCAAGCTCAGTTGGGAGCACGGGTGGTCGCACCTAAAGCGTCTACTCGCCAAACTCCGGGCGATTGCGCCTCTCTCGAACCCGACCAAGTACTTAGGACGGCGCTGCGCGCCGCCGGGACCTGAGAGG
>NW_025726763.1:42500-45000 GCF_021461395.2 Schistocerca americana
TGCGCCTTAACCTAACCCGCGTTGGGCCTTAACCAACACACGTTGGGCCTTAACCCAACACACGTTGGGCCTAAACCCAACACACGTTGGGCCTTAACCCAACACACGTTGGGCCTTAACCCAACACACGTTGGGCCTTAACCCAACACACGTTGGGCCTTAACCCAACACACGTTGGGCCTTAACCCAACCACACGTTGGGCCTTAACCCAACACACGTTGGGCCTTAACCCAACACACGTTGGGCCTTAACCCAACACACGTTGGGCCTTAACCCAACACACGTTGGGCCTTAACCCAACACACGTTGGGCCTTAACCCAACACACGTTGGGCCTTAACCCAACACCACGTTGGGCCTTAACCCAACACACGTTGGGCCTTAACCCCAACACACGTTGGGCCTTAACCCAACACACCGTTGGGCCTTAACCCAACACACGTTGGGCCTTAACCCAACACCACGTTGGGCCTTAACCCCAACACCACGTTGGGCCTTAACCCCAACACACGTTGGGCCTTAACCCAACACACGTTGGGCCTTAACCCAACACACGTTGGCCTTAAACCCCAACACACGTTGGGCCTTAACCCAACACACGTTGGGCCCTTAACCTGCTCTGTAATTGTCATACGACGCGTTAAATTAGTGTAGTGTTGCCTAACTGCAACCCCCCGCAATATAGTTTGCTACCCGCACTGCCCGGTCCCCCAGAGTATCGCTTCATGTTAAACACCTTGCAGCTATACACTGTAATGCGGATGGCAGCAGGACCGTACATGCTCAATGCCCTTCGCAGTTGTTCATTGGCATTCGCATGGCGAAGCACAGCCTACGTTGTGGTACGGCTTGTGTCAACTGTCCGCTGATGTTGTACGTCCAAATCACACACTGTACTGCACATTGGTCCTCATGTACTGAATGATACATCGTGGTACATGTGTGACCGTACCACGACTGCGCCAACAACGGCGAACCATACGTCCCAAATATTGTGCACTCAGCTACGTGTCGTCTCCCTATAAGAGCTGGATTGCAGTATGGTATGCCGTGGATGGCGATCAGCAATGAGCCGTCTGTTGATGTAGTGGCGCGTGTTGTCAGACGTAGTCGTCTCTTCTCACTCACCGTGATAGCATGGTGCACTGCGTTCCACATCTGCGACATGCGACAGAGGCCGGTTGACAGTCGTTCGCGCAATGGACATCGCATACGTACGGGGGCCACCTTCCACGTGTTCGCGAAGCGTGCACATGTTGTTGCGTGTATGTGGGCAGACATAGTGTGTCGTGACACCTGACACAGGCATGCAACAATCGTTGAATTTGCAAATGGCGATGGACGTCTACGTTTGCTGGTGACGTTACGCAAATGAACAACTGGTAAACCGTTGTGGTGCGGTTGTTCTCGCTAGAGGTGAATCAGTGATGGCGACGATCGGTTGAGCTACCAACCGGTTGTTTCAGCGATACCCACCATGCCCACGAACGTGAATGGCATGTGGGTGTGAAGCGATACGCGGCGGTGGCTGGGTGGGACCGTCCCCGGCCGGTGAGGGGGGGCCTCCCGGCGTGCTGGCCGCGCGGTGCGTGGGCGCACGCGCTACAGCCGGCTGGTGGGGGCGGCCAGTGGCAGGCGCGCCGGCCGACGGAGGCGGCAGGCGGCGCAGCTGCGCGCCGGCGCACCCTGCACGCGGCGCCGTGCGGCCAAAGTAGGTCCTCGCGGGCCCGGTGCGAAGCGCGGTGGACATCTGCAGTGTGCTGGTCCGATTGAGGACTGTGTGCGCTGAGGATGCGCCGCCGCCCGGCGCTCGGCGCCGCGACGCCGTCTGCTGCTCGGTCGCCTCTGCGGTTCTCGCAGGTGGTTTGTATCGCAGCTGTGCGGACGTGTTGGCGCGTTCGCTTCGGCACCCAAGTGGGGCTTTTGTCCTTCTGTGGCGCTGGCGTTGGAGCTGCCGGCCACCGTAGGTGGCGCGTGTTGTCTCCCGCCGGCAATGCCACGACAGCACGCTCCCGGGCCTCTGTCGGCAGCGGCAAGCTCAGTTGGGAGCACGGGTGGTCGCACCTAAAGCGTCTACTCGCCAAACTCCGGGCGATTGCGCCTCTCTCGAACCCGACCAAGTACTTAGGACGGCGCTGCGCGCCGCCGGGACCTGAGAGGGTTTCGAGGTGTATTGTGCAGGGGAGCTCAGCCTCCTCCTGTTTGCAGAATAATTGAGCGGACGCTTGCGTGTTCGCGCGGGCCCCCGGGACACACTCCCGGGCGGCCGGCTGCTCAGCTCTAGTTGACGCAGCTCCCTGGTTGATCCTGCCAGTAGTCATATGCTTGTCTCAAAGATTAAGCCATGCATGTCTCAGTACAAGCCGCATTAAGGTGAAACCGCGAATGGCTCATTAAATCAGTTATGGTTCCTTAGATCGTACCCACGTTACTTGGATAACTGTGGTAATTCTAGAGCTAATACATGCAAACAGAGTCCCGACCAGAGATGGAAGGGACG
>NW_025726763.1:52500-57500 GCF_021461395.2 Schistocerca americana
AGACAGCCATGGGCCCACAGTGCCCTTCTTTCGACCCCACCCACAAAGCCTGCATCCTCTGTCGACAACAGCACCCCAACGCCAGCGCCTCTGCCGCACGAAGTCGTGGACCGGCAATCACTCCACCTGCACCCGTTCGTGCCCCACCCCAACCGCTCGACTCGCAACTCCAGCGGATGAACGGCGGACTTTGCTCGCACTCGCAATGTGCAATCCACCCCTATAACGTGCGTTTCATGAAGAGTTATGTCCAATATGCGACATTCCCGCTGTCCATATACATGAGCTGCGAGCTGTACCACGTACGAGCTACAGACGCGATCGCGTTGCTCTCTGTACGAATGCAGATGCTCAGCGGCAGCTAGGAGGCGCTCCATCCATGTCGGTACCGGTGAGCGTTGCACTCGCAGTCGCAAAAACGTACGGCAAGTATATTACTCGGAAGAGTCAATGACAGTCCAAGCCCCCCTGCGTGGGAAGAGTCTTCCTAGGCCATGACCCACCGGAAGGGCGCAGCGTCCCCCACCCCAGACATGTGACGTCACACTATCGGTATTGACGACTAGACTGATTCCTTATAATCATTTGCGATACACCGGTGGAAGCTGCCGAGACGAGTAACTACATAGCGGGCTCGCCGTGTCACTAATGTACAGAGATACAATAGTTTCGACTGGAACCGGATTAAACGTATACACGGCGCTGATTAGTAATAGATAGAGCCATCAGAATACAGATAATGTATACAACTGTCCGTATACATGCTGAAAGACTCTGCTCACAATCACACGTCAGCCAGACACTCTTATCACGCACTACTCTCTGCCTGTAACAGGCACACAGACAATATGTAAGCACCAGCATGGAACAACACCCAGTGCATCCTCTCTGCCACATTAGACAATCCACACTATCATAACCAGACCGGGAGGTCCACTCACAAAACAGAATATCTCACCCTTCCGACAACCACCATTGCTCAGCTAAGCCACCAACACCCACACATGTCCTACACAGGGGTGCACCCAACATCACAATACTGCCTCCTGTCACACCACACAAACAATGGCAGGAATGAAAGACACAGGTCTGCCACAAGCATGGAATCAGAGCGCCGCCTGTTATGAGCCAAAGGTGCACCCTGACGTGGCAAATCAGATGATGCCGCAGTCATTTACTTACGATAATCACAATCAACAAACCGGCCCCCCCCCCCCCCCCCAAAACACCTTTCCTTACAACAATGTGTACCTTAACCTAACCTGTATTGTACCTTAACCTAACCCGTATTGTACCTTAACCTAACCCGTATTGTACCTTAACCTAACCCGTATTGTACCTTAACCTAACCCGTATTGTACCTTAACCTAACCCGTATTGTACCTTAACCTAACCCGTATTGTACCTTAACCTAACCCGTATTGTACCTTAACCTAACCCGTATTGTACCTTAACCTAACCCGTATTGTGCCTTAACCTAACCCGTATTGTGCCTTAACCTAACCCGTATTGTGCCTTAACCTAACCCGTATTGTGCCTTAACCTAACCCGTATTGTGCCTTAACCTAACCCGTATTGTGCCTTAACCTAACCCGTATTGTGCCTTAACCTAACCCGTATTGTGCCTTAACCTAACCCGTATTGTGCCTTAACCTAACCCGTATTGTGCCTTAACCTAACCCGTATTGTGCCTTAACCTAACCCGTATTGTGCCTTAACCTAACCCGTATTGTGCCTTAACCTAACCCGTATTGCGCCTTAACCTAACCCGTATTGCGCCTTAACCTAACCCGTATTGCGCCTTAACCTAACCCGTATTGCGCCTTAACCTAACCCGTATTGCGCCTTAACCTAACCTATATTGCGCCTTAACCTAACCTATATTGCGCCTTAACGTAACCCGCGTTGCGCCTTAACGTAACCCGCGTTGCGCCTTAACGTAACCCGCGTTGCGCCTTAACGTAACCCGCGTTGCGCCTTAACCTAACCCGCGTTGCGCCTTAACCTAACCCGCGTTGCGCCTTAACCTAACCCGCGTTGCGCCTTAACCTAACCCGCGTTGCGCCTTAACCTAACCCGCGTTGCGCCTTAACCTAACCCGCGTTGCGCCTTAACCTAACCCGCGTTGCGCCTTAACCTAACCCACGTTGGGCCTTAACCCAACACACGTTGGGCCTTAACCCAACACACGTTGGGCCTTAACCCAACACACGTTGGGCCTTAACCCAACACACGTTGGGCCTTAACCCAACACACGTTGGGCCTTAACCCAACACACGTTGGGCCTTAACCCAACACACGTTGGGCCTTAACCCAACACACGTTGGGCCTTAACCCAACACACGTTGGGCCTTAACCCAACACACGTTGGGCCTTAACCCAACACACGTTGGGCCTTAACCCAACACACGTTGGGCCTTAACCCAACACACGTTGGGCCTTAACCCAACACACGTTGGGCCTTAACCCAACACACGTTGGGCCTTAACCCAACACACGTTGGGCCTTAACCCAACACACGTTGGGCCTTAACCCAACACACGTTGGGCCTTAACCCAACACACGTTGGGCCTTAACCCAACACACGTTGGGCCTTAACCCAACACACGTTGGGCCTTAACCCAACACACGTTGGGCCTTAACCCAACACACGTTGGGCCTTAACCCAACACACGTTGGGCCTTAACCCAACACACGTTGGGCCTTAACCTGCTCTGTAATTGTCATACGACGCGTTAAATTAGTGTAGTGTTGCCTAACTGCAACCCCCGCAATATAGTTTGCTACCCGCACTGCCCGGTCCCCAGAGTATCGCTTCATGTTAAACACCTTGCAGCTATACACTGTAATGCGGATGGCAGCAGGACGTACATGCTCAATGCCCTTCGCAGTTGTTCATTGGCATTCGCATGGCGAAGCACAGCCTACGTTGTGGTACGGCTTGTGTCAACTGTCCGCTGATGTTGTACGTCCAAATCACACACTGTACTGCACATTGGTCCTCATGTACTGAATGATACATCGTGGTACATGTGTGACCGTACCACGACTGCGCCAACAACGGCGAACCATACGGTCCAAATATTGTGCACTCAGCTACGTGTCGTCTCCCTATAAGAGCTGGATTGCAGTATGGTATGCCGTGGATGGCGATCAGCATGAGCCGTCTGTTGATGTAGTGGCGCGTGTTGTCAGACGTAGTCGTCTCTTCTCACTCACCGTGATAGCATGGTGCACTGCGTTCCACATCTGCGACATGCGACAGAGGCCGGTTGACAGTCGTTCGCGCAATGGACATCGCATACGTACGGGGGCCACCTTCCACGTGTTCGCGAAGCGTGCACATGTTGTTGCGTGTATGTGGGCAGACATAGTGTGTCGTGACACCTGACACAGGCATGCAACAATCGTTGAATTTGCAAATGGCGATGGACGTCTACGTTTGCTGGTGACGTTACGCAAATGAACAACTGGTAAACCGTTGTGGTGCGGTTGTTCTCGCTAGAGGTGAATCAGTGATGGCGACGATCGGTTGAGCTACCAACCGGTTGTTTCAGCGATACCCACCATGCCCACGAACGTGAATGGCATGTGGGTGTGAAGCGATACGCGGCGGTGGCTGGGTGGGACCGTCCCCGGCCGGTGAGGGGGGGCCTCCCGGCGTGCTGGCCGCGCGGTGCGTGGGCGCACGCGCTACAGCCGGCTGGTGGGGGCGGCCAGTGGCAGGCGCGCCGGCCGACGGAGGCGGCAGGCGGCGCAGCTGCGCGCCGGCGCACCCTGCACGCGGCGCCGTGCGGCCAAAGTAGGTCCTCGCGGGCCCGGTGCGAAGCGCGGTGGACATCTGCAGTGTGCTGGTCCGATTGAGGACTGTGTGCGCTGAGGATGCGCCGCCGCCCGGCGCTCGGCGCCGCGACGCCGTCTGCTGCTCGGTCGCCTCTGCGGTTCTCGCAGGTGGTTTGTATCGCAGCTGTGCGGACGTGTTGGCGCGTTCGCTTCGGCACCCAAGTGGGGCTTTTGTCCTTCTGTGGCGCTGGCGTTGGAGCTGCCGGCCACCGTAGGTGGCGCGTGTTGTCTCCCGCCGGCAATGCCACGACAGCACGCTCCCGGGCCTCTGTCGGCAGCGGCAAGCTCAGTTGGGAGCACGGGTGGTCGCACCTAAAGCGTCTACTCGCCAAACTCCGGGCGATTGCGCCTCTCTCGAACCCGACCAAGTACTTAGGACGGCGCTGCGCGCCGCCGGGACCTGAGAGGGTTTCGAGGTGTATTGTGCAGGGGAGCTCAGCCTCCTCCTGTTTGCAGAATAATTGAGCGGACGCTTGCGTGTTCGCGCGGGCCCCCGGGACACACTCCCGGGCGGCCGGCTGCTCAGCTCTAGTTGACGCAGCTCCCTGGTTGATCCTGCCAGTAGTCATATGCTTGTCTCAAAGATTAAGCCATGCATGTCTCAGTACAAGCCGCATTAAGGTGAAACCGCGAATGGCTCATTAAATCAGTTATGGTTCCTTAGATCGTACCCACGTTACTTGGATAACTGTGGTAATTCTAGAGCTAATACATGCAAACAGAGTCCCGACCAGAGATGGAAGGGACGCTTTTATTAGATCAAAACCAATCGGTCGGCTCGTCCGGTCCGTTTGCCTTGGTGACTCTGAATAACTTTGGGCTGATCGCACGGTCCTCGTACCGGCGACGCATCTTTCAAATGTCTGCCTTATCAACTGTCGATGGTAGGTTCTGCGCCTACCATGGTTGTAACGGGTAACGGGGAATCAGGGTTCGATTCCGGAGAGGGAGCCTGAGAAACGGCTACCACATCCAAGGAAGGCAGCAGGCGCGCAAATTACCCACTCCCGGCACGGGGAGGTAGTGACGAAAAATAACGATACGGGACTCATCCGAGGCCCCGTAATCGGAATGAGTACACTTTAAATCCTTTAACGAGTATCTATTGGAGGGCAAGTCTGGTGCCAGCAGCCGCGGTAATTCCAGCTCCAATAGCG
>NW_025726763.1:65000-70000 GCF_021461395.2 Schistocerca americana
GTCGCAAAAACGTACGGCAAGTATATTACTCGGAAGAGTCAATGACAGTCCAAGCCCCCCTGCGTGGGAAGAGTCTTCCTAGGCCATGACCCACCGGAAGGGCGCAGCGTCCCCCACCCCAGACATGTGACGTCACACTATCGGTATTGACGACTAGACTGATTCCTTATAATCATTTGCGATACACCGGTGGAAGCTGCCGAGACGAGTAACTACATAGCGGGCTCGCCGTGTCACTAATGTACAGAGATACAATAGTTTCGACTGGAACCGGATTAAACGTATACACGGCGCTGATTAGTAATAGATAGAGCCATCAGAATACAGATAATGTATACAACTGTCCGTATACATGCTGAAAGACTCTGCTCACAATCACACGTCAGCCAGACACTCTTATCACGCACTACTCTCTGCCTGTAACAGGCACACAGACAATATGTAAGCACCAGCATGGAACAACACCCAGTGCATCCTCTCTGCCACATTAGACAATCCACACTATCATAACCAGACCGGGAGGTCCACTCACAAAACAGAATATCTCACCCTTCCGACAACCACCATTGCTCAGCTAAGCCACCAACACCCACACATGTCCTACACAGGGGTGCACCCAACATCACAATACTGCCTCCTGTCACACCACACAAACAATGGCAGGAATGAAAGACACAGGTCTGCCACAAGCATGGAATCAGAGCGCCGCCTGTTATGAGCCAAAGGTGCACCCTGACGTGGCAAATCAGATGATGCCGCAGTCATTTACTTACGATAATCACAATCAACAAACCGGCCCCCCCCCCCCCCCCCAAAACACCTTTCCTTACAACAATGTGTACCTTAACCTAACCCGTATTGTACCTTAACCTAACCCGTATTGTACCTTAACCTAACCCGTATTGTACCTTAACCTAACCCGTATTGTACCTTAACCTAACCCGTATTGTACCTTAACCTAACCCGTATTGTACCTTAACCTAACCCGTATTGTACCTTAACCTAACCCGTATTGTACCTTAACCTAACCCGTATTGTACCTTAACCTAACCCGTATTGTACCTTAACCTAACCCGTATTGTGCCTTAACCTAACCCGTATTGTGCCTTAACCTAACCCGTATTGTGCCTTAACCTAACCCGTATTGTGCCTTAACCTAACCCGTATTGTGCCTTAACCTAACCCGTATTGTGCCTTAACCTAACCCGTATTGTGCCTTAACCTAACCCGTATTGTGCCTTAACCTAACCCGTATTGTGCCTTAACCTAACCCGTATTGTGCCTTAACCTAACCCGTATTGTGCCTTAACCTAACCCGTATTGTGCCTTAACCTAACCCGTATTGTGCCTTAACCTAACCCGTATTGTGCCTTAACCTAACCCGTATTGCGCCTTAACCTAACCCGTATTGCGCCTTAACCTAACCCGTATTGCGCCTTAACCTAACCCGTATTGCGCCTTAACCTAACCTATATTGCGCCTTAACCTAACCTATATTGCGCCTTAACCTAACCTATATTGCGCCTTAACGTAACCCGCGTTGCGCCTTAACGTAACCCGCGTTGCGCCTTAACGTAACCCGCGTTGCGCCTTAACGTAACCCGCGTTGCGCCTTAACGTAACCCGCGTTGCGCCTTAACCTAACCCGCGTTGCGCCTTAACCTAACCCGCGTTGCGCCTTAACCTAACCCGCGTTGCGCCTTAACCTAACCCGCGTTGCGCCTTAACCTAACCCGCGTTGCGCCTTAACCTAACCCGCGTTGGGCCTTAACCTAACCCGCGTTGGGCCTTAACCCAACACACGTTGGGCCTTAACCCAACACACGTTGGGCCTTAACCCAACACACGTTGGGCCTTAACCCAACACACGTTGGGCCTTAACCCAACACACGTTGGGCCTTAACCCAACACACGTTGGGCCTTAACCCAACACACGTTGGGCCTTAACCCAACACACGTTGGGCCTTAACCCAACACACGTTGGGCCTTAACCCAACACACGTTGGGCCTTAACCCAACACACGTTGGGCCTTAACCCAACACACGTTGGGCCTTAACCCAACACACGTTGGGCCTTAACCCAACACACGTTGGGCCTTAACCCAACACACGTTGGGCCTTAACCCAACACACGTTGGGCCTTAACCCAACACACGTTGGGCCTTAACCCAACACACGTTGGGCCTTAACCCAACACACGTTGGGCCTTAACCCAACACACGTTGGGCCTTAACCCAACACACGTTGGGCCTTAACCCAACACACGTTGGGCCTTAACCTGCTCTGTAATTGTCATACGACGCGTTAAATTAGTGTAGTGTTGCCTAACTGCAACCCCCGCAATATAGTTTGCTACCCGCACTGCCCGGTCCCCAGAGTATCGCTTCATGTTAAACACCTTGCAGCTATACACTGTAATGCGGATGGCAGCAGGACGTACATGCTCAATGCCCTTCGCAGTTGTTCATTGGCATTCGCATGGCGAAGCACAGCCTACGTTGTGGTACGGCTTGTGTCAACTGTCCGCTGATGTTGTACGTCCAAATCACACACTGTACTGCACATTGGTCCTCATGTACTGAATGATACATCGTGGTACATGTGTGACCGTACCACGACTGCGCCAACAACGGCGAACCATACGGTCCAAATATTGTGCACTCAGCTACGTGTCGTCTCCCTATAAGAGCTGGATTGCAGTATGGTATGCCGTGGATGGCGATCAGCATGAGCCGTCTGTTGATGTAGTGGCGCGTGTTGTCAGACGTAGTCGTCTCTTCTCACTCACCGTGATAGCATGGTGCACTGCGTTCCACATCTGCGACATGCGACAGAGGCCGGTTGACAGTCGTTCGCGCAATGGACATCGCATACGTACGGGGGCCACCTTCCACGTGTTCGCGAAGCGTGCACATGTTGTTGCGTGTATGTGGGCAGACATAGTGTGTCGTGACACCTGACACAGGCATGCAACAATCGTTGAATTTGCAAATGGCGATGGACGTCTACGTTTGCTGGTGACGTTACGCAAATGAACAACTGGTAAACCGTTGTGGTGCGGTTGTTCTCGCTAGAGGTGAATCAGTGATGGCGACGATCGGTTGAGCTACCAACCGGTTGTTTCAGCGATACCCACCATGCCCACGAACGTGAATGGCATGTGGGTGTGAAGCGATACGCGGCGGTGGCTGGGTGGGACCGTCCCCGGCCGGTGAGGGGGGGCCTCCCGGCGTGCTGGCCGCGCGGTGCGTGGGCGCACGCGCTACAGCCGGCTGGTGGGGGCGGCCAGTGGCAGGCGCGCCGGCCGACGGAGGCGGCAGGCGGCGCAGCTGCGCGCCGGCGCACCCTGCACGCGGCGCCGTGCGGCCAAAGTAGGTCCTCGCGGGCCCGGTGCGAAGCGCGGTGGACATCTGCAGTGTGCTGGTCCGATTGAGGACTGTGTGCGCTGAGGATGCGCCGCCGCCCGGCGCTCGGCGCCGCGACGCCGTCTGCTGCTCGGTCGCCTCTGCGGTTCTCGCAGGTGGTTTGTATCGCAGCTGTGCGGACGTGTTGGCGCGTTCGCTTCGGCACCCAAGTGGGGCTTTTGTCCTTCTGTGGCGCTGGCGTTGGAGCTGCCGGCCACCGTAGGTGGCGCGTGTTGTCTCCCGCCGGCAATGCCACGACAGCACGCTCCCGGGCCTCTGTCGGCAGCGGCAAGCTCAGTTGGGAGCACGGGTGGTCGCACCTAAAGCGTCTACTCGCCAAACTCCGGGCGATTGCGCCTCTCTCGAACCCGACCAAGTACTTAGGACGGCGCTGCGCGCCGCCGGGACCTGAGAGGGTTTCGAGGTGTATTGTGCAGGGGAGCTCAGCCTCCTCCTGTTTGCAGAATAATTGAGCGGACGCTTGCGTGTTCGCGCGGGCCCCCGGGACACACTCCCGGGCGGCCGGCTGCTCAGCTCTAGTTGACGCAGCTCCCTGGTTGATCCTGCCAGTAGTCATATGCTTGTCTCAAAGATTAAGCCATGCATGTCTCAGTACAAGCCGCATTAAGGTGAAACCGCGAATGGCTCATTAAATCAGTTATGGTTCCTTAGATCGTACCCACGTTACTTGGATAACTGTGGTAATTCTAGAGCTAATACATGCAAACAGAGTCCCGACCAGAGATGGAAGGGACGCTTTTATTAGATCAAAACCAATCGGTCGGCTCGTCCGGTCCGTTTGCCTTGGTGACTCTGAATAACTTTGGGCTGATCGCACGGTCCTCGTACCGGCGACGCATCTTTCAAATGTCTGCCTTATCAACTGTCGATGGTAGGTTCTGCGCCTACCATGGTTGTAACGGGTAACGGGGAATCAGGGTTCGATTCCGGAGAGGGAGCCTGAGAAACGGCTACCACATCCAAGGAAGGCAGCAGGCGCGCAAATTACCCACTCCCGGCACGGGGAGGTAGTGACGAAAAATAACGATACGGGACTCATCCGAGGCCCCGTAATCGGAATGAGTACACTTTAAATCCTTTAACGAGTATCTATTGGAGGGCAAGTCTGGTGCCAGCAGCCGCGGTAATTCCAGCTCCAATAGCGTATATTAAAGTTGTTGCGGTTAAAAAGCTCGTAGTTGGATTTGTGTCCCACGCTGTTGGTTCACCGCCCGTCGGTGTTTAACTGGCATGTATCGTGGGACGTCCTGCCGGTGGGGCGAGCTGAAGGCGTGCGACGCGCCTCGTGCGTGCTCGTGCGTCCCGAGGCGGACCCCGTTGCAATCCTACCAGGGTGCTCTTGAGTGAGTGTCTCGGTGGGCCGGCACGTTTACTTTGAACAAATTAGAGTGCTTAAAGCAGGCAAGCCCGCCTGAATACTGTGTGCATGGAATAATGGAATAGGACCTCGGTTCTATTTTGTTGGTTTTCGGAACCCGAGGTAATGATTAATAGGGACAGGCGGGGGCATTCGTATTGCGACGTTAGAGGTGAAATTCTTGGATCGTCGCAAGACGAACAGAAGCGAAAGCATTT
>NW_025726763.1:77500-82500 GCF_021461395.2 Schistocerca americana
CAGACAATATGTAAGCACCAGCATGGAACAACACCCAGTGCATCCTCTCTGCCACATTAGACAATCCACACTATCATAACCAGACCGGGAGGTCCACTCACAAAACAGAATATCTCACCCTTCCGACAACCACCATTGCTCAGCTAAGCCACCAACACCCACACATGTCCTACACAGGGGTGCACCCAACATCACAATACTGCCTCCTGTCACACCACACAAACAATGGCAGGAATGAAAGACACAGGTCTGCCACAAGCATGGAATCAGAGCGCCGCCTGTTATGAGCCAAAGGTGCACCCTGACGTGGCAAATCAGATGATGCCGCAGTCATTTACTTACGA
Organism: Schistocerca americana; assembly: GCF_021461395.2. Lineage (NCBI taxonomy): Eukaryota > Metazoa > Arthropoda > Insecta > Orthoptera > Acrididae > Schistocerca > Schistocerca americana. The sequence continues at coordinate 77,845 of NW_025726763.1, forward strand.
TAATCACAATCAACAAACCGGCCCCCCCCCCCCCCCCAAAACACCTTTCCTTACAACAATGTGTACCTTAACCTAACCCGTATTGTACCTTAACCTAACCCGTATTGTACCTTAACCTAACCCGTATTGTACCTTAACCTAACCCGTATTGTACCTTAACCTAACCCGTATTGTACCTTAACCTAACCCGTATTGTACCTTAACCTAACCCGTATTGTACCTTAACCTAACCCGTATTGTACCTTAACCTAACCCGTATTGTACCTTAACCTAACCCGTATTGTGCCTTAACCTAACCCGTATTGTGCCTTAACCTAACCCGTATTGTGCCTTAACCTAACCCGTATTGTGCCTTAACCTAACCCGTATTGTGCCTTAACCTAACCCGTATTGTGCCTTAACCTAACCCGTATTGTGCCTTAACCTAACCCGTATTGTGCCTTAACCTAACCCGTATTGTGCCTTAACCTAACCCGTATTGTGCCTTAACCTAACCCGTATTGTGCCTTAACCTAACCCGTATTGTGCCTTAACCTAACCCGTATTGTGCCTTAACCTAACCCGTATTGTGCCTTAACCTAACCCGTATTGCGCCTTAACCTAACCCGTATTGCGCCTTAACCTAACCCGTATTGCGCCTTAACCTAACCCGTATTGCGCCTTAACCTAACCTATATTGCGCCTTAACCTAACCTATATTGCGCCTTAACCTAACCTATATTGCGCCTTAACGTAACCCGCGTTGCGCCTTAACGTAACCCGCGTTGCGCCTTAACGTAACCCGCGTTGCGCCTTAACGTAACCCGCGTTGCGCCTTAACCTAACCCGCGTTGCGCCTTAACCTAACCCGCGTTGCGCCTTAACCTAACCCGCGTTGCGCCTTAACCTAACCCGCGTTGCGCCTTAACCTAACCCGCGTTGCGCCTTAACCCAACCCGCGTTGCGCCTTAACCCAACCCGCGTTGCGCCTTAACCCAACCCGCGTTGGGCCTTAACCCAACACGCGTTGGGCCTTAACCCAACACGCGTTGGGCCTTAACCCAACACGCGTTGGGCCTTAACCCAACACGCGTTGGGCCTTAACCCAACACGCGTTGGGCCTTAACCCAACACGCGTTGGGCCTTAACCCAACACGCGTTGGGCCTTAACCCAACACGCGTTGGGCCTTAACCCAACACGCGTTGGGCCTTAACCCAACACGCGTTGGGCCTTAACCCAACACGCGTTGGGCCTTAACCCAACACGCGTTGGGCCTTAACCCAACACGCGTTGGGCCTTAACCCAACACGCGTTGGGCCTTAACCCAACACGCGTTGGGCCTTAACCCAACACGCGTTGGGCCTTAACCCAACACGCGTTGGGCCTTAACCCAACACGCGTTGGGCCTTAACCCAACACGCGTTGGGCCTTAACCCAACACGCGTTGGGCCTTAACCCAACACGCGTTGGGCCTTAACCCAACACACGTTGGGCCTTAACCCAACACACGTTGGGCCTTAACCTGCTCTGTAATTGTCATACGACGCGTTAAATTAGTGTAGTGTTGCCTAACTGCAACCCCCGCAATATAGTTTGCTACCCGCACTGCCCGGTCCCCAGAGTATCGCTTCATGTTAAACACCTTGCAGCTATACACTGTAATGCGGATGGCAGCAGGACGTACATGCTCAATGCCCTTCGCAGTTGTTCATTGGCATTCGCATGGCGAAGCACAGCCTACGTTGTGGTACGGCTTGTGTCAACTGTCCGCTGATGTTGTACGTCCAAATCACACACTGTACTGCACATTGGTCCTCATGTACTGAATGATACATCGTGGTACATGTGTGACCGTACCACGACTGCGCCAACAACGGCGAACCATACGGTCCAAATATTGTGCACTCAGCTACGTGTCGTCTCCCTATAAGAGCTGGATTGCAGTATGGTATGCCGTGGATGGCGATCAGCATGAGCCGTCTGTTGATGTAGTGGCGCGTGTTGTCAGACGTAGTCGTCTCTTCTCACTCACCGTGATAGCATGGTGCACTGCGTTCCACATCTGCGACATGCGACAGAGGCCGGTTGACAGTCGTTCGCGCAATGGACATCGCATACGTACGGGGGCCACCTTCCACGTGTTCGCGAAGCGTGCACATGTTGTTGCGTGTATGTGGGCAGACATAGTGTGTCGTGACACCTGACACAGGCATGCAACAATCGTTGAATTTGCAAATGGCGATGGACGTCTACGTTTGCTGGTGACGTTACGCAAATGAACAACTGGTAAACCGTTGTGGTGCGGTTGTTCTCGCTAGAGGTGAATCAGTGATGGCGACGATCGGTTGAGCTACCAACCGGTTGTTTCAGCGATACCCACCATGCCCACGAACGTGAATGGCATGTGGGTGTGAAGCGATACGCGGCGGTGGCTGGGTGGGACCGTCCCCGGCCGGTGAGGGGGGGCCTCCCGGCGTGCTGGCCGCGCGGTGCGTGGGCGCACGCGCTACAGCCGGCTGGTGGGGGCGGCCAGTGGCAGGCGCGCCGGCCGACGGAGGCGGCAGGCGGCGCAGCTGCGCGCCGGCGCACCCTGCACGCGGCGCCGTGCGGCCAAAGTAGGTCCTCGCGGGCCCGGTGCGAAGCGCGGTGGACATCTGCAGTGTGCTGGTCCGATTGAGGACTGTGTGCGCTGAGGATGCGCCGCCGCCCGGCGCTCGGCGCCGCGACGCCGTCTGCTGCTCGGTCGCCTCTGCGGTTCTCGCAGGTGGTTTGTATCGCAGCTGTGCGGACGTGTTGGCGCGTTCGCTTCGGCACCCAAGTGGGGCTTTTGTCCTTCTGTGGCGCTGGCGTTGGAGCTGCCGGCCACCGTAGGTGGCGCGTGTTGTCTCCCGCCGGCAATGCCACGACAGCACGCTCCCGGGCCTCTGTCGGCAGCGGCAAGCTCAGTTGGGAGCACGGGTGGTCGCACCTAAAGCGTCTACTCGCCAAACTCCGGGCGATTGCGCCTCTCTCGAACCCGACCAAGTACTTAGGACGGCGCTGCGCGCCGCCGGGACCTGAGAGGGTTTCGAGGTGTATTGTGCAGGGGAGCTCAGCCTCCTCCTGTTTGCAGAATAATTGAGCGGACGCTTGCGTGTTCGCGCGGGCCCCCGGGACACACTCCCGGGCGGCCGGCTGCTCAGCTCTAGTTGACGCAGCTCCCTGGTTGATCCTGCCAGTAGTCATATGCTTGTCTCAAAGATTAAGCCATGCATGTCTCAGTACAAGCCGCATTAAGGTGAAACCGCGAATGGCTCATTAAATCAGTTATGGTTCCTTAGATCGTACCCACGTTACTTGGATAACTGTGGTAATTCTAGAGCTAATACATGCAAACAGAGTCCCGACCAGAGATGGAAGGGACGCTTTTATTAGATCAAAACCAATCGGTCGGCTCGTCCGGTCCGTTTGCCTTGGTGACTCTGAATAACTTTGGGCTGATCGCACGGTCCTCGTACCGGCGACGCATCTTTCAAATGTCTGCCTTATCAACTGTCGATGGTAGGTTCTGCGCCTACCATGGTTGTAACGGGTAACGGGGAATCAGGGTTCGATTCCGGAGAGGGAGCCTGAGAAACGGCTACCACATCCAAGGAAGGCAGCAGGCGCGCAAATTACCCACTCCCGGCACGGGGAGGTAGTGACGAAAAATAACGATACGGGACTCATCCGAGGCCCCGTAATCGGAATGAGTACACTTTAAATCCTTTAACGAGTATCTATTGGAGGGCAAGTCTGGTGCCAGCAGCCGCGGTAATTCCAGCTCCAATAGCGTATATTAAAGTTGTTGCGGTTAAAAAGCTCGTAGTTGGATTTGTGTCCCACGCTGTTGGTTCACCGCCCGTCGGTGTTTAACTGGCATGTATCGTGGGACGTCCTGCCGGTGGGGCGAGCTGAAGGCGTGCGACGCGCCTCGTGCGTGCTCGTGCGTCCCGAGGCGGACCCCGTTGCAATCCTACCAGGGTGCTCTTGAGTGAGTGTCTCGGTGGGCCGGCACGTTTACTTTGAACAAATTAGAGTGCTTAAAGCAGGCAAGCCCGCCTGAATACTGTGTGCATGGAATAATGGAATAGGACCTCGGTTCTATTTTGTTGGTTTTCGGAACCCGAGGTAATGATTAATAGGGACAGGCGGGGGCATTCGTATTGCGACGTTAGAGGTGAAATTCTTGGATCGTCGCAAGACGAACAGAAGCGAAAGCATTTGCCAAGTATGTTTTCATTAATCAAGAACGAAAGTTAGAGGTTCGAAGGCGATCAGATACCGCCCTAGTTCTAACCATAAACGATGCCAGCCAGCGATCCGCCGCAGTTCCTCCGATGACTCGGCGGGCAGCCTCCGGGAAACCAAAGCTTTTGGGTTCCGGGGGAAGTATGGTTGCAAAGCTGAAACTTAAAGGAATTGACGGAAGGGCACCACCAGGAGTGGAGCCTGCGGCTTAATTTGACTCAACACGGGAAACCTCACCAGGCCCGGACACCGGAAGGATTGACAGATTGATAGCTCTTTCTTGATTCGGTGGGTGGTGGTGCATGGCCGTTCTTAGTTGGTGGAGCGATTTGTCTGGTTAATTCCGATAACGAACGAGACTCTAGCCTGCTAACTAGTCGCGTGACATCCTTCGTGCTGTCAGCGAT
>NW_025726763.1:90000-92500 GCF_021461395.2 Schistocerca americana
TAACCTAACCCGTATTGTACCTTAACCTAACCCGTATTGTACCTTAACCTAACCCGTATTGTACCTTAACCTAACCCGTATTGTACCTTAACCTAACCCGTATTGTACCTTAACCTAACCCGTATTGTACCTTAACCTAACCCGTATTGTACCTTAACCTAACCCGTATTGTGCCTTAACCTAACCCGTATTGTGCCTTAACCTAACCCGTATTGTGCCTTAACCTAACCCGTATTGTGCCTTAACCTAACCCGTATTGTGCCTTAACCTAACCCGTATTGTGCCTTAACCTAACCCGTATTGTGCCTTAACCTAACCCGTATTGTGCCTTAACCTAACCCGTATTGTGCCTTAACCTAACCCGTATTGTGCCTTAACCTAACCCGTATTGTGCCTTAACCTAACCCGTATTGTGCCTTAACCTAACCCGTATTGTGCCTTAACCTAACCCGTATTGTGCCTTAACCTAACCCGTATTGCGCCTTAACCTAACCCGTATTGCGCCTTAACCTAACCCGTATTGCGCCTTAACCTAACCCGTATTGCGCCTTAACCTAACCTATATTGCGCCTTAACCTAACCTATATTGCGCCTTAACCTAACCTATATTGCGCCTTAACGTAACCCGCGTTGCGCCTTAACGTAACCCGCGTTGCGCCTTAACGTAACCCGCGTTGCGCCTTAACGTAACCCGCGTTGCGCCTTAACGTAACCCGCGTTGCGCCTTAACCTAACCCGCGTTGCGCCTTAACCTAACCCGCGTTGCGCCTTAACCTAACCCGCGTTGCGCCTTAACCTAACCCGCGTTGCGCCTTAACCTAACCCGCGTTGCGCCTTAACCTAACCCGCGTTGCGCCTTAACCTAACCCGCGTTGCGCCTTAACCTAACCCGCGTTGCGCCTTAACCTAACCCGCGTTGGGCCTTAACCCAACCCGCGTTGGGCCTTAACCCAACCCGCGTTGGGCCTTAACCCAACACGCGTTGGGCCTTAACCCAACACGCGTTGGGCCTTAACCCAACACGCGTTGGGCCTTAACCCAACACGCGTTGGGCCTTAACCCAACACGCGTTGGGCCTTAACCCAACACGCGTTGGGCCTTAACCCAACACGCGTTGGGCCTTAACCCAACACGCGTTGGGCCTTAACCCAACACACGTTGGGCCTTAACCCAACACACGTTGGGCCTTAACCCAACACACGTTGGGCCTTAACCCAACACACGTTGGGCCTTAACCCAACACACGTTGGGCCTTAACCCAACACACGTTGGGCCTTAACCCAACACACGTTGGGCCTTAACCCAACACACGTTGGGCCTTAACCCAACACACGTTGGGCCTTAACCCAACACACGTTGGGCCTTAACCTGCTCTGTAATTGTCATACGACGCGTTAAATTAGTGTAGTGTTGCCTAACTGCAACCCCCGCAATATAGTTTGCTACCCGCACTGCCCGGTCCCCAGAGTATCGCTTCATGTTAAACACCTTGCAGCTATACACTGTAATGCGGATGGCAGCAGGACGTACATGCTCAATGCCCTTCGCAGTTGTTCATTGGCATTCGCATGGCGAAGCACAGCCTACGTTGTGGTACGGCTTGTGTCAACTGTCCGCTGATGTTGTACGTCCAAATCACACACTGTACTGCACATTGGTCCTCATGTACTGAATGATACATCGTGGTACATGTGTGACCGTACCACGACTGCGCCAACAACGGCGAACCATACGGTCCAAATATTGTGCACTCAGCTACGTGTCGTCTCCCTATAAGAGCTGGATTGCAGTATGGTATGCCGTGGATGGCGATCAGCATGAGCCGTCTGTTGATGTAGTGGCGCGTGTTGTCAGACGTAGTCGTCTCTTCTCACTCACCGTGATAGCATGGTGCACTGCGTTCCACATCTGCGACATGCGACAGAGGCCGGTTGACAGTCGTTCGCGCAATGGACATCGCATACGTACGGGGGCCACCTTCCACGTGTTCGCGAAGCGTGCACATGTTGTTGCGTGTATGTGGGCAGACATAGTGTGTCGTGACACCTGACACAGGCATGCAACAATCGTTGAATTTGCAAATGGCGATGGACGTCTACGTTTGCTGGTGACGTTACGCAAATGAACAACTGGTAAACCGTTGTGGTGCGGTTGTTCTCGCTAGAGGTGAATCAGTGATGGCGACGATCGGTTGAGCTACCAACCGGTTGTTTCAGCGATACCCACCATGCCCACGAACGTGAATGGCATGTGGGTGTGAAGCGATACGCGGCGGTGGCTGGGTGGGACCGTCCCCGGCCGGTGAGGGGGGGCCTCCCGGCGTGCTGGCCGCGCGGTGCGTGGGCGCACGCGCTACAGCCGGCTGGTGGGGGCGGCCAGTGGCAGGCGCGCCGGCCGACGGAGGCGGCAGGCGGCGCAGCTGCGCGCCGGCGCACCCTGCACGCGGCGCCGTGCGGCCAAAGTAGGTCCTCGCGGGCCCGGTGCGAAGCGCGGTGGACAT
>NW_025726763.1:102500-107500 GCF_021461395.2 Schistocerca americana
GTATTGTGCCTTAACCTAACCCGTATTGTGCCTTAACCTAACCCGTATTGCGCCTTAACCTAACCCGTATTGCGCCTTAACCTAACCCGTATTGCGCCTTAACCTAACCCGTATTGCGCCTTAACCTAACCTATATTGCGCCTTAACCTAACCTATATTGCGCCTTAACCTAACCTATATTGCGCCTTAACGTAACCCGCGTTGCGCCTTAACGTAACCCGCGTTGCGCCTTAACGTAACCCGCGTTGCGCCTTAACGTAACCCGCGTTGCGCCTTAACCTAACCCGCGTTGCGCCTTAACCTAACCCGCGTTGCGCCTTAACCTAACCCGCGTTGCGCCTTAACCTAACCCGCGTTGCGCCTTAACCTAACCCGCGTTGCGCCTTAACCTAACCCGCGTTGCGCCTTAACCTAACCCGCGTTGCGCCTTAACCCAACCCGCGTTGGGCCTTAACCCAACACACGTTGGGCCTTAACCCAACACACGTTGGGCCTTAACCCAACACACGTTGGGCCTTAACCCAACACACGTTGGGCCTTAACCCAACACACGTTGGGCCTTAACCCAACACACGTTGGGCCTTAACCCAACACACGTTGGGCCTTAACCCAACACACGTTGGGCCTTAACCCAACACACGTTGGGCCTTAACCCAACACACGTTGGGCCTTAACCCAACACACGTTGGGCCTTAACCCAACACACGTTGGGCCTTAACCCAACACACGTTGGGCCTTAACCCAACACACGTTGGGCCTTAACCCAACACACGTTGGGCCTTAACCCAACACACGTTGGGCCTTAACCCAACACACGTTGGGCCTTAACCCAACACACGTTGGGCCTTAACCCAACACACGTTGGGCCTTAACCCAACACACGTTGGGCCTTAACCCAACACACGTTGGGCCTTAACCCAACACACGTTGGGCCTTAACCCAACACACGTTGGGCCTTAACCCAACACACGTTGGGCCTTAACCTGCTCTGTAATTGTCATACGACGCGTTAAATTAGTGTAGTGTTGCCTAACTGCAACCCCCGCAATATAGTTTGCTACCCGCACTGCCCGGTCCCCAGAGTATCGCTTCATGTTAAACACCTTGCAGCTATACACTGTAATGCGGATGGCAGCAGGACGTACATGCTCAATGCCCTTCGCAGTTGTTCATTGGCATTCGCATGGCGAAGCACAGCCTACGTTGTGGTACGGCTTGTGTCAACTGTCCGCTGATGTTGTACGTCCAAATCACACACTGTACTGCACATTGGTCCTCATGTACTGAATGATACATCGTGGTACATGTGTGACCGTACCACGACTGCGCCAACAACGGCGAACCATACGGTCCAAATATTGTGCACTCAGCTACGTGTCGTCTCCCTATAAGAGCTGGATTGCAGTATGGTATGCCGTGGATGGCGATCAGCATGAGCCGTCTGTTGATGTAGTGGCGCGTGTTGTCAGACGTAGTCGTCTCTTCTCACTCACCGTGATAGCATGGTGCACTGCGTTCCACATCTGCGACATGCGACAGAGGCCGGTTGACAGTCGTTCGCGCAATGGACATCGCATACGTACGGGGGCCACCTTCCACGTGTTCGCGAAGCGTGCACATGTTGTTGCGTGTATGTGGGCAGACATAGTGTGTCGTGACACCTGACACAGGCATGCAACAATCGTTGAATTTGCAAATGGCGATGGACGTCTACGTTTGCTGGTGACGTTACGCAAATGAACAACTGGTAAACCGTTGTGGTGCGGTTGTTCTCGCTAGAGGTGAATCAGTGATGGCGACGATCGGTTGAGCTACCAACCGGTTGTTTCAGCGATACCCACCATGCCCACGAACGTGAATGGCATGTGGGTGTGAAGCGATACGCGGCGGTGGCTGGGTGGGACCGTCCCCGGCCGGTGAGGGGGGGCCTCCCGGCGTGCTGGCCGCGCGGTGCGTGGGCGCACGCGCTACAGCCGGCTGGTGGGGGCGGCCAGTGGCAGGCGCGCCGGCCGACGGAGGCGGCAGGCGGCGCAGCTGCGCGCCGGCGCACCCTGCACGCGGCGCCGTGCGGCCAAAGTAGGTCCTCGCGGGCCCGGTGCGAAGCGCGGTGGACATCTGCAGTGTGCTGGTCCGATTGAGGACTGTGTGCGCTGAGGATGCGCCGCCGCCCGGCGCTCGGCGCCGCGACGCCGTCTGCTGCTCGGTCGCCTCTGCGGTTCTCGCAGGTGGTTTGTATCGCAGCTGTGCGGACGTGTTGGCGCGTTCGCTTCGGCACCCAAGTGGGGCTTTTGTCCTTCTGTGGCGCTGGCGTTGGAGCTGCCGGCCACCGTAGGTGGCGCGTGTTGTCTCCCGCCGGCAATGCCACGACAGCACGCTCCCGGGCCTCTGTCGGCAGCGGCAAGCTCAGTTGGGAGCACGGGTGGTCGCACCTAAAGCGTCTACTCGCCAAACTCCGGGCGATTGCGCCTCTCTCGAACCCGACCAAGTACTTAGGACGGCGCTGCGCGCCGCCGGGACCTGAGAGGGTTTCGAGGTGTATTGTGCAGGGGAGCTCAGCCTCCTCCTGTTTGCAGAATAATTGAGCGGACGCTTGCGTGTTCGCGCGGGCCCCCGGGACACACTCCCGGGCGGCCGGCTGCTCAGCTCTAGTTGACGCAGCTCCCTGGTTGATCCTGCCAGTAGTCATATGCTTGTCTCAAAGATTAAGCCATGCATGTCTCAGTACAAGCCGCATTAAGGTGAAACCGCGAATGGCTCATTAAATCAGTTATGGTTCCTTAGATCGTACCCACGTTACTTGGATAACTGTGGTAATTCTAGAGCTAATACATGCAAACAGAGTCCCGACACCAGGGTGGTAAAGGCTGCTGTACCGACCAGGAGGAGAGCCGTTGCGGCTTCTCCATCACCATGGTCTGCGGAACTAGGGCAGATGCGTCAGTCTGTCAGGAGGGCGAGGAGGTATTACCAGCGAAGTGTCGTCTGGGAAGAAAAACAAAGATGGCTGCAAACATATAGGGAAGCCAAAGAGCAGTTTCAGAAAGAACTGCGAACAGTCAGGCTGGAAAGCTGGAAAAAATATGTGCACAGCCAATTGGCTATTGATCCCTGGGGCACTCCTTACAAAATAGTAAGGGAAAAAATCAGGTCGCCAATGGTGCTTTCCACAATCAGGGATGGAAATCGGATGACTGGGTCTTGGCAGGAAACTGCTGAGGTCCTTCTCCACCAACTCCTCCCTGATGATGAAGAGGAAGAGGACACAGAAGAACAACGCCTAATTAGGCAGGCTCTGCAAGCAGACTATGAGAATAACATCATGGTGTACCCTTTCTCTGAAGAAGAAGTTGCAGCCCACATTAAATCGCTAAAGAAAGGAAAGGCCCCAGGACCAGACGGCATCATCGCGGAGGTGGTGCAGTACCTCGCTCCTCAACTAGTGACACCTTTAGCAAGAATTTACAATGAGGCCCTGCGCCTTAGAACATTCCCTAAAATCTGGAAGCAGGCCAACGTTGTAATCATCAAAAAGGGGCAAGACAAAGACCCTAAAGAAGCAAAATCTTACAGACCCATTTGTCTGTTGGACCTGTTGGGCAAACTGCTGGAGAAGTTACTGGCTGACAGACTGACAGCACACCGAGTGCTGTGCGGGATGAGTGACAGGCAATTCGGTTTTCGGCAGGGGCGATCTGCGTGTGACGCAATTGCCCTCGCATCCGAGGTCTGTGGGTCGTCTCCGCACAAGTACATAGTTGGCATCATGGTGGATATCAGTGGCGCCTTTGACAACCTGTGGTGGCCTTCGCTCTTCTCCTGCCTGCGGGAGAAGGAGTGTCCAGGGCCGCTATACGGCTGTCTCAGGAGCTATTGTATGGAAAGAGAGGTCTGGCTATCGTCCCCTAGCGAGCGAATAGGCAAGAAGGTCACGAAGGGGTGTCCACAGGGCTCTGTCCTGGGGCCACTCTTTTGGGACATAAATATGGAGCCTCTTCTGGAGAGCTTGGAAAACAGTGTGGATGTGCTAGAGGCGATAGCTTACGCTGACGACCTCCTTCTGCTGGTTGGCGGCCGAAGTCGCGAGGACCTCGAACCCAAAATCAATAGGACATTATCAATTCTCACGCAGTGGTGCCAGAACACGAAAATGACCATTGCGCCTAACAAGTCTACATACCTATTACTGAAAGGCCAATTGGCCAGAAATCCAACAGTAAGAATCGAGGGCTCACCAGTGATTCGGCGTCGTGAGGCCCGGTATTTAGGGGTTATAATCGATGAAAGGTGGAATTTCGCCAAACATATAGAATCAGCAACACAAAAATCACTCGAAGCTCTAAACAACTTAATCACAATAGGACACAGTAGATTTCATCTCCCACCAGAACTCATTAAGCTATATCACAATACCATTCTTGTCTCTATCATGGGTTACGGCTCCGGAGTGTGGGCACACAGGCTCACGAGGGTTGTGCCCGCTATGTCTGTGAGGAGGGTGCAACGCAACATGCTTTTGCGCTCCATCGGAGCGTACAGAACATCTCCGGGAGGGGCACTACTAGTACTTATGGGGGTGTGTCCCCTGGATATCAAAATCCGGGAACAGGCAGCCTGGTACTGGGTTAAAAGGGGAGACATAGATAAGACTGAAAGTATCTTGGGAGTGCGGGTGGGGGACAAGTTTGCCATTAAGAGGAGAGGAGAAGAGTTATGGCAAGAACTCTGGGATGCTGACACAACAGGCCGAAGGACTTACCAGCTGCTCCCAAATATTAAAGAACGTTTCCAACTATCGCATTTCCAGCCAAGTAAGGGACTGTTGCACTTCCTCACAGGACATGGACCGTATCCGGCATATCTATGCCGATTCGGGAAAAGGGCTACCCCCTCGTGTGACTGCGGAGCTGAATGGGGTACTCCGGACCACGTGATCTATGAGTGCCCCATCTTCGATGATGTAGCCAGTGACCTAAGAAACCAGTTGCCTCACAACAATACGT
>NW_025726763.1:117500-122500 GCF_021461395.2 Schistocerca americana
TCTCTGTACGAATGCAGATGCTCAGCGGCAGCTAGGAGGCGCTCCATCCATGTCGGTACCGGTGAGCGTTGCACTCGCAGTCACAAAAACGTACGGCAAGTATATTACTCGGAAGAGTCAATGACAGTCCAAGCCCCCCTGCGTGGGAAGAGTCTTCCTAGGCCATGACCCACCGGAAGGGCGCAGCGTCCCCCACCCCAGACATGTGACGTCAGACTATCGGTATTGACGACTAGACTGATTCCTTATAATCATTTGCCATACACCGGTGGAAGCTGCCGAGACGAGTAACTACATAGCGGGCTCGCCGTGTCACTAATGTACAGAGATACAATAGTTTCGACTGGAACCGGATTAAACGTATACACGGCGCTGATTAGTAATAGATAGAGCCATCAGAATACAGATAATGTATAGACCTGTCCGTATACATGCTGAAAGACTCTGCTCACAATCACACGTCAGCCAGACACTCTTATCACGCACTACTCTCTGCCTGTAACAGGCACACAGACAATATGTAAGCACCAGCATGGAACACCACCCAGTGCATCCTCTCTGCCACATTAGACAATCCACACTATCATAACCAGACCGGGAGGTCCACTCGGAAAACAGAATATCCCACCCTTCCGACAACCACCATTGCTCAGCTAAGCCACCAACACCCACACATGTCCCACACAGGGGTGCACCCAACATCACAATACTGCCTCCTGTCACACCACACAAACAATGGCAGGAATGAAAGACACAGGTCTGCCACAAGCATGGAATCAGAGCGCCGCCTGTTATGAGCCAAAGGTGCACCCTGACGTGGCAAATCAGATGATGCCGCAGTCATTTACTTACGATATTCACAATCAACAAACCGGCCCCCCCCCCCCCCCCCCCAAAACACCTTTCCGTACAACAATGTGTACCTTAACCTAACCCATATTGTGCCTTAACCTAACCCGTATTGTACCTTAACCTAACCCGTATTGCGCCTTAACCTAACCCGTATTGCGCCTTAACCTAACCCGTATTGCGCCTTAACCTAACCCGTATTGCGCCTTAACCTAACCCGTATTGCGCCTTAACCTAACCCGTATTGCGCCTTAACCTAACCCGTATTGCGCCTTAACCTAACCCGTATTGCGCCTTAACCTAACCCGTATTGCGCCTTAACCTAACCTATGTTGCGCCTTAACCTAACCTATGTTGCGCCTTAACCTAACCTATGTTGCGCCTTAACCTAACCTATGTTGCGCCTTAACCTAACCTATGTTGCGCCTTAACCTAACCTATGTTGCGCCTTAACCTAACCTATGTTGCGCCTTAACCTAACCTATGTTGCGCCTTAACCTAACCTATGTTGCGCCTTAGCCTAACCTATGTTGCGCCTTAACCTAACCCATATTGTACCTTAACCTAACCCATGTTGCGCCTTAACCTAACCCATATTGTACCTTAACCTAACCCATATTGTACCTTAACCTAACCCATATTGTACCTTAACCTAACCCATATTGTACCTTAACCTAACCCATATTGTACCTTAACCTAACCCATATTGTACCTTAACCTAACCCATATTGTACCTTAACCTAACCCATATTGTACCTTAACCTAACCCATATTGTACCTTAACCTAACCCATATTGTACCTTAACCTAACCTATGTTGCGCCTTAACCTAACCTATGTTGCGCCTTAACCTAACCTATGTTGCGCCTTAACCTAACCTATGTTGCGCCTTAGCCTAACCTATGTTGCGCCTTAACCTAACCCATATTGTACCTTAACCTAACCCATGTTGGCCTTAACCTAACCCATATTGTACCTTAACCTAACCCATATTGTACCTTAACCTAACCCATGTTGTACCTTAACCTAACCCATGTTGTACCTTAACCTAACCCATGTTGCGCCTTAACCTAACCCATGTTGCGCCTTAACCTAACCCATGTTGCGCCTTAACCTAACCTATGTTGCGCCTAAACCTAACCTATGTTGCGCCTAAACCCAACACACGTTGGGCCTAAACCCAACACACGTTGGGCCTAAACCCAACACACGTTGGGCCTTAACCCAACACACGTTGGGCCTTAACCCAACACACGTTGGGCCTTAACCCAACACACGTTGGGCCTTAACCCAACACACGTTGGGCCTTAACCCAACACACGTTGGGCCTTAACCCAACACACGTTGGGCCTTAACCCAACACACGTTGGGCCTTAACCCAACACACGTTGGGCCTTAACCCAACACACGTTGGGCCTTAACCCAACACACGTTGGGCCTTAACCCAACACACGTTGGGCCTTAACCCAACACACGTTGGGCCTTAACCCAACACACGTTGGGCCTTAACCCAACACACGTTGGGCCTTAACCCAACACACGTTGGGCCTTAACCCAACACACGTTGGGCCTTAACCCAACACACGTTGGGCCTTAACCCAACACACGTTGGGCCTTAACCCAACACACGTTGGGCCTTAACCCAACACACGTTGGGCCTTAACCCAACACACGTTGGGCCTTAACCCAACACACGTTGGGCCTTAACCCAACACACGTTGGGCCTTAACCTGCTCTGTAATTGTCATACGACGCGTTAAATTAGTGTAGTGTTGCCTAACTGCAACCCCCGCAATATAGTTTGCTACTCGCACTGCCCGGTCCCCAGAGTATCGCTTCATGTTAAACACCTTGCAGCTATACACTGTAATGCGGATGGCAGCAGGACGTACATGCTCAATGCCCTTCGCAGTTGTTCATTGGCATTCGCATGGCGAAGCACAGCCTACGTTGTGGTACGGCTTGTGTCAACTGTCCGCTGATGTTGTACGTCCAAATCACACACTGTACTGCACATTGGTCCTCATGTACTGAATGATACATCGTGGTACATGTGTGACCGTACCACGACTGCGCCAACAACGGCGAACCATACGGTCCAAATATTGTGCACTCAGCTACGTGTCGTCTCCCTATAAGAGCTGGATTGCAGTATGGTATGCCGTGGATGGCGATCAGCATGAGCCGTCTGTTGATGTAGTGGCGCGTGTTGTCAGACGTAGTCGTCTCTTCTCACACACCGTGATAGCATGGTGCACTGCGTTCCACATCTGCGACATGCGACAGAGGCCGGTTGACAGTCGTTCGCGCAATGGACATCGCATACGTACGGGGGCCACCTTCCACGTGTTCGCGAAGCGTGCACATGTTGTTGCGTGTATGTGGGCAGACATAGTGTGTCGTGACACCTGACACAGGCATGCAACAATCGTTGAATTTGCAAATGGCGATGGACGTCTACGTTTGCTGGTGACGTTACGCAAATGAACAACTGGTAAACCGTTGTGGTGCGGTTGTTCTCGCTAGAGGTGAATCAGTGATGGCGACGATCGGTTGAGCTACCAACCGGTTGTTTCAGCGATACCCACCATGCCCACGAACGTGAATGGCATGTGGGTGTGAAGCGATACGCGGCGGTGGCTGGGTGGGACCGTCCCCGGCCGGTGAGGGGGGGCCTCCCGGCGTGCTGGCCGCGCGGTGCGTGGGCGCACGCGCTACAGCCGGCTGGTGGGGGCGGCCAGTGGCAGGCGCGCCGGCCGACGGAGGCGGCAGGCGGCGCAGCTGCGCGCCGGCGCACCCTGCACGCGGCGCCGTGCGGCCAAAGTAGGTCCTCGCGGGCCCGGTGCGAAGCGCGGTGGACATCTGCAGTGTGCTGGTCCGATTGAGGACTGTGTGCGCTGAGGATGCGCCGCCGCCCGGCGCTCGGCGCCGCGACGCCGTCTGCTGCTCGGTCGCCTCTGCGGTTCTCGCAGGTGGATTGTATCGCAGCTGTGCGGACGTGTTGGCGCGTGCGCTGTGCTGGGAGTGTTCGCTTCGGCACCCAAGTGGGGCTTTTGTCCTTCTGTGGCGCTGGCGTTGGAGCTGCCGGCCACCGTAGGTGGCGCGTGTTGTCTCCCGCCGGCAATGCCACGACAGCACGCTCCCGGGCCTCTGTCGGCAGCGGCAAGCTCAGTTGGGAGCACGGGTGGTCGCACCTAAAGCGTCTACTCGCCAAACTCCGGGCGATTGCGCCTCTCTCGAACCCGACCAAGTACTTAGGACGGCGCTGCGCGCCGCCGGGACCTGAGAGGGTTTCGAGGTGTATTGTGCAGGGGAGCTCAGCCTCCTCCTGTTTGCAGAATAATTGAGCGGACGCTTGCGTGTTCGCGCGGGCCCCCGGGACACACTCCCGGGCGGCCGGCTGCTCAGCTCTAGTTGACGCAGCTCCCTGGTTGATCCTGCCAGTAGTCATATGCTTGTCTCAAAGATTAAGCCATGCATGTCTCAGTACAAGCCGCATTAAGGTGAAACCGCGAATGGCTCATTAAATCAGTTATGGTTCCTTAGATCGTACCCACGTTACTTGGATAACTGTGGTAATTCTAGAGCTAATACATGCAAACAGAGTCCCGACCAGAGATGGAAGGGACGCTTTTATTAGATCAAAACCAATCGGTCGGCTCGTCCGGTCCGTTTGCCTTGGTGACTCTGAATAACTTTGGGCTGATCGCACGGTCCTCGTACCGGCGACGCATCTTTCAAATGTCTGCCTTATCAACTGTCGATGGTAGGTTCTGCGCCTACCATGGTTGTAACGGGTAACGGGGAATCAGGGTTCGATTCCGGAGAGGGAGCCTGAGAAACGGCTACCACATCCAAGGAAGGCAGCAGGCGCGCAAATTACCCACTCCCGGCACGGGGAGGTAGTGACGAAAAATAACGATACGGGACTCATCCGAGGCCCCGTAATCGGAATGAGTACACTTTAAATCCTTTAACGAGTATCTATTGGAGGGCAAGTCTGGTGCCAGCAGCCGCGGTAATTCCAGCTCCAATAGCGTATATTAAAGTTGTTGCGGTTAAAAAGCTCGTAGTTGGATTTGTGTCCCACGCTGTTGGTTCACCGCCCGTCGGTGTTTAACTGGCATGTATCGTGGGACGTCCTGCCGGTGG
>NW_025726763.1:125000-132500 GCF_021461395.2 Schistocerca americana
CGTCGCGACCCGCTGGGTGCCGGCCTACGGCCCGGGTGCGCAGCCTGTCCTTCCGCGGGCCTCGGTTCGCGTCTGTTGGGCAGAGCCCCGGTGTCCTGGCTGGCTGCCCGGCGGTATATCTGGAGGAGTCGATTCGCCCCTTTGGGCGCTCGGGCTCCCGGCAAGCGCGCGCGGTTCTTCCCGGATGACGGACCTACCTGGCCCGGCCCCGGACCCGCGCCGCTGTTGGCTCGGGATGCTCTCGGGCGGAATAATCGCTCCCGTCAGCGGCGCTTCAGCTTTGGACAATTTCACGACCCGTCTTGAAACACGGACCAAGGAGTCTAACATGTGCGCGAGTCATTGGGCTGTACGAAACCTAAAGGCGTAATGAAAGTGAAGGTCTCGCCTTGCGCGGGCCGAGGGAGGATGGGGCTTCCCCGCCCTTCACGGGGCGGCGGCCTCCGCACTCCCGGGGCGTCTCGTCCTCATTGCGAGGTGAGGCGCACCTAGAGCGTACACGTTGGGACCCGAAAGATGGTGAACTATGCCTGGCCAGGACGAAGTCAGGGGAAACCCTGATGGAGGTCCGTAGCGATTCTGACGTGCAAATCGATCGTCGGAGCTGGGTATAGGGGCGAAAGACTAATCGAACCATCTAGTAGCTGGTTCCCTCCGAAGTTTCCCTCAGGATAGCTGGTGCTCGTACGAGTCTCATCCGGTAAAGCGAATGATTAGAGGCCTTGGGGCCGAAACGACCTCAACCTATTCTCAAACTTTAAATGGGTGAGATCTCCGGCTTGCTTGATATGCTGAAGCCGCGAGCAAACGACTCGGATCGGAGTGCCAAGTGGGCCACTTTTGGTAAGCAGAACTGGCGCTGTGGGATGAACCAAACGCCGAGTTAAGGCGCCCGAATCGACGCTCATGGGAAACCATGAAAGGCGTTGGTTGCTTAAGACAGCAGGACGGTGGCCATGGAAGTCGGAATCCGCTAAGGAGTGTGTAACAACTCACCTGCCGAAGCAACTAGCCCTGAAAATGGATGGCGCTGAAGCGTCGTGCCTATACTCGGCCGTCAGTCTGGCAGTCATGGCCGGTCCTTGCGGCCGGCCGCGAAGCCCTGACGAGTAGGAGGGTCGCGGCGGTGGGCGCAGAAGGGTCTGGGCGTGAGCCTGCCTGGAGCCGCCGTCGGTGCAGATCTTGGTGGTAGTAGCAAATACTCCAGCGAGGCCCTGGAGGGCTGACGCGGAGAAGGGTTTCGTGTGAACAGCCGTTGCACACGAGTCAGTCGATCCTAAGCCCTAGGAGAAATCCGATGTTGATGGGGGCCGTCATAGCATGATGCACTTTGTGCTGGCCCCCGTTGGGCGAAAGGGAATCCGGTTCCTATTCCGGAACCCGGCAGCGGAACCGATACAAGTCGGGCCCCTCTTTTAGAGATGCTCGTCGGGGTAACCCAAAAGGACCCGGAGACGCCGTCGGGAGATCGGGGAAGAGTTTTCTTTTCTGCATGAGCGTTCGAGTTCCCTGGAATCCTCTAGCAGGGAGATAGGGTTTGGAACGCGAAGAGCACCGCAGTTGCGGCGGTGTCCTGATCTTCCCCTCGGACCTTGAAAATCCGGGAGAGGGCCACGTGGAGGTGTCGCGCCGGTTCGTACCCATATCCGCAGCAGGTCTCCAAGGTGAAGAGCCTCTAGTCGATAGAATAATGTAGGTAAGGGAAGTCGGCAAATTGGATCCGTAACTTCGGGATAAGGATTGGCTCTGAGGATCGGGGCGTGTCGGGCTTGGTCGGGAAGTGGGTCAGCGCTAACGTGCCGGGCCTGGGCGAGGTGAGTGCCGTAGGGGTGCCGGTAAGTGCGGGCGTTTAGCGCGGGCGTGGTCTGCTCTCGCCGTTGGTTGGCCTCGTGCTGGCCGGCGGTGCAGGATGCGCGCGCCTGCGCGGCGTTCGCGCCCCGGTGCTTCAACCTGCGTGCAGGATCCGAGCTCGGTCCCGTGCCTTGGCCTCCCACGGATCTTCCTTGCTGCGAGGCCGCGTCCGCCTTAGCGTGCTCCTCCGGGGGCGCGCGGGTGCGCGGATTCTCTTCGGCCGCCATTCAACGATCAACTCAGAACTGGCACGGACTGGGGGAATCCGACTGTCTAATTAAAACAAAGCATTGCGATGGCCCTAGCGGGTGTTGACGCAATGTGATTTCTGCCCAGTGCTCTGAATGTCAACGTGAAGAAATTCAAGCAGGCGCGGGTAAACGGCGGGAGTAACTATGACTCTCTTTATAGTTGGGGGCAGCCGACAAGAAACAAGAGATGGTGGCCCTTCCGCTGAAGGTGCCACCCCAGCTACCCCAGCACCTATCCGGCCAACCGGCCGTAACGAAAATGCGATAGTTTGTGTAGCTCCCTTTGCTTGCAGTGAGTGCCACCGCACTTTTACCACGAAGAACGGTCTCGGGGTCCATCGCCGCCGCCAACACCCTGCGGCCGCCAACGCTGAGATCGTGACGGAGAGGCATCGCGCGAGGTGGACGGAGGAAGAAGTCCTGTCGCTCGCCAAGGCAGAGGCCGAACTGTTCCTGGAGAGGGACGCCCGGTTCTTCTTTGTAAATCAAGAACTTACCAGGATGTTCCCCGACCGAACGCTTGAGGCAATCAAGTGCCGACGGCGGCAAGCTGCCCACAAGCAGCTTGTCCGCCAATTCATGGAGGCACTTGAGATCGGTCGGGGTGAAGAGCCGGCGTCCCGCCGTGGAGCAGCGAGCTCGCTGCCTGACGCGGGCGAGGCCGCTGCGCCGCCCGTCGACGCAGCCGAGGACTTCGCGGCCGACACCACCGGGCCGCCGCCGGAGGGGCCGACTGACGCCGCCATCTGGGAGCATCTGGCGGGGCTACCTGCTTCCGCCCAGCGTTTCTCTGCCCTGGATCGAGTCATTGGTCTGGGGCGGGGCACGCCGCCCGATGTCATCCTGGGCATGCTCCCGGATGCCCTTGCGTCGGTCGGGTCCAGGGGGGAGAGGTCGATCACCAGGACACAGCGGCCGCGCCAACCATCCAAGCGGCCGCCTGCCGCCCCGCCGCTGCAGAAGCGCAAGCGGCGCCGCTGGGAATACGCGCGGACACAGGACGCCTTCCGTAGGTCGCGTGCGCGTTGCGTGCGCGGCTTGCTGGACGGCACCCTGCTGCAGCCGCCACCCGACATCCCCGGTCTGCTGGACTTCTGGGCGGACCTCTTCACGAAGAAGCCGATCTCCACCGCCGGCTTCATCCGTGACCGCCTTCTCCCGCACTCGGAGCCTGTCGCTCCTGAGTGCCTATGGGGGCCGGTCACACGTGAGGAGGTCGCTGCTGCCTTGCCGCCCAGGGGATCGGCAGCCGGGCCGGACGGCCTGACTCCAGCGGAGCTGCGGCGCCTGCCGCATGAAGTCCTGGTGAAACTCTTGAACCTCTTCCTCCTGGCCCGCGCCCTCCCCGAGCGTCTGCTTCGCGCCCGGACGTCACTTCTCCCCAAAACGGCTGCACCAACATCCCCCGCTGACTTTCGCCCCATTACGGTCTGCTCGGTGTTGGCGCGGACCTTTCACAAGGTTCTCGCGTCACGCCTGATGCGTGCATGTGCTGTGGACGAACGTCAGCGGGCATTCATCCCCCGGGATGGGATGTTGGAAAACACCTTCATCTTGGACACTGCTCTCACCGACGCAGTCCGCTCCTGTCGCTCTGTTTTTGTGGCATCGATCGACGTCTCTAAAGCGTTCGATTCGGTGGACCATGCCGCCCTCCGCCCCGTGCTGAGGGCTCATGGCCTGCCGGATTGCTTTATTGAGTACGTCGAAAGGTGTTACGAGGGTAGCACGACGGTGATAGCGGGCGGCGCCGACGTGGGCGTGCCCCTGCAGCCGGCTAGGGGTGTGCGTCAGGGTGACCCCCTCTCCCCCCTCCTTTTCAATTTTGCGGTGGACTATGTTTTGAGTCAACTTCCCTCCCACATCGGAGCTCGGATCCTTGGTCGCAGAGTTAACGCTGCGGCCTTCGCAGATGACGTCCTGCTTTTTGCATCGACCGCGAGGGGATTGCAGTCCCTCATCGACGCAGCCGTCGCAGCCCTCGCCCATCTGGGGCTGCAGATCAACGCCCGGAAGTGTTTCACCCTCGCCTTAGTCGCGTCTGGGCGCGACAAGAAGGTGAAGGTCGACGCCGACGTTACCTTCAAAGCGGGCAACGCCACCGTGCCCGCCCTACGTGTGGGTGAAACCTTCCGGTACCTGGGACTGCAATTCTCCACCGCTGGTCGCTGCGTTTTCAACCCACGACGCCACCTGGTGGAGCAGCTGGACGTCATCTCCCGAGCTCCGCTCAAGCCGCAACAGCGCCTCCACGCCCTCACCACCGTACTTCTGCCTGGCCTGTACCATGGGCTGGCCCTCAGCCGCACCCGAGTGGGTGCGTTGAAAGCGGCAGATGTGACCATCCGTGCCGCCGTCAGGAGATGGTTCCGCCTTCCGGCGGACACTCCCCTGGGCTACTTCCACGCTCCTGTAGCCCAGGGAGGCCTCGGCATCCCATCATGCCGATGGATGGGGCCAACACTTCGCCGGTCCCGTCTCCTGGCGCTGAAGAGGATTGGGCCAGCCGCCGACGGTGCAGGCCGGGACGAGGTGCAGCGTGAGATTGAGGCGCTGGAGCGGCATCTTATGTGGGAGGGCCACCTCCTCAAATCGTCGACGCAGGTTGGAGAGATGTGGGCCGCGCGCCTGCACGTTGCCTTTGACGGTGCGGCGCTGTCATCTTCCGCCGCCGTCAAGGGGCAACACCAGTGGGTCGCTGACACCAGTCGCCTGCTATCTGGGCGTAACTTCATCGACGCTCTCCGCGCCCGCATCAACGCCTTCCCCACGAAGGCACGGCGCAGTCGCGGGCGGGAGGCGGACACCAGATGCCGCGCGGGCTGCCAGGCCGTAGAGACCGCCAACCACGTGTTACAGGCTTGCTTCAGGACGCACGGGTCCCGGGTTAAGCGGCATGACGCGATCGTGCGCTATGTCGCCCGTGGACTCGCGCAGAGGGGCTTCAATGTCTCTGTGGAGCCCCACCTCCGCACACCTGAGGGAATCCGCAAGCCTGACGTGGTGGCGGTTAAAGACGGCATTGCCCGCGTCATCGACGCCCAGGTAGTCGGAGACCATCTCCGGCTCGACTGGTGTCACTCCGAGAAAGCGGCCTACTACAACACGCCGTCCATCAGGCGTGCCATCTCCAACCTGCACCGTGACGTTGAGGAGGTTACAGTGTCCACCGCGACATTGAATTGGAGGGGTGTATGGTCTCCAGCGTCGGCCGGAGATCTCTCCGCACTTGGATTTAGACCCCGAGAACTGGCGGTGCTTAGCACGAGAGTACTGCAAAGCTGCTGCACGAGCTATCGCATTTTCGAATATATGACGGCGCACAGTCCGATGGAGCGAGCCGGCGTCGGATAGGATGCTGGTTATTTTCTTCGCCTTGACTCCTGGGGCCTATCCACAGGAGGAATATCCCGTCTTTGTTCTTTCTTCTTTGTGTACGTAACTTATGTTGTTTTTGTTTCTGTTTTTTCCAGCATATATATATGTATATGTATTGTAGTTTTAACCTTTTCTTGTGGCATCGCCCTGTAAGTCCCCACCTCGGTGGCGGACATGGCGTGAAACACCTGCCACACCCTATCTGTACATATATATGTGTTATTCAGCAATGAATAAAGACGGCTAATGAATGGCCAAGTGGCGGCGGTGTGGCTGCATCCGGACTTGGCTTTTCGAAGTGCGGTCTTGATGTAGTCGTGCTGCTGCTGCGAGGTGCCTTCCTTGGGTTATAGTTACAGGGAGAGTGATGCGCAATACATGGGCCTAGCCCTCTTAGCCTCTCCTCTCCTGCGGTCTTCTCCCCTTCTCGTGGGCCCGCTGATTTTTGCAGAGTGGAAGACCGCACCAGGGGCTTGGGGGGGTTACCAGCCCCCCCTCGCATTATCCCTTTATAGTTGGGGGCAGCCGACAAGAAACAAGAGATGGTGGCCCTTCCGCTGAAGGTGCCACCCCAGCTACCCCAGCACCTATCCGGCCAACCGGCCGTAACGAAAATGCGATAGTTTGTGTAGCTCCCTTTGCTTGCAGTGAGTGCCACCGCACTTTTACCACGAAGAACGGTCTCGGGGTCCATCGCCGCCGCCAACACCCTGCGGCCGCCAACGCTGAGATCGTGACGGAGAGGCATCGCGCGAGGTGGACGGAGGAAGAAGTCCTGTCGCTCGCCAAGGCAGAGGCCGAACTGTTCCTGGAGAGGGACGCCCGGTTCTTCTTTGTAAATCAAGAACTTACCAGGATGTTCCCCGACCGAACGCTTGAGGCAATCAAGTGCCGACGGCGGCAAGCTGCCCACAAGCAGCTTGTCCGCCAATTCATGGAGGCACTTGAGATCGGTCGGGGTGAAGGGCCGGCGTCCCGCCGTGGAGCAGCGAGCTCGCTGCCTGACGCGGGCGAGGCCGCTGCGCCGCCCGTCGACGCAGCCGAGGACTTCGCGGCCGACACCACCGGGCCGCCGCCGGAGGGGCCGACTGACGCCGCCATCTGGGAGCATCTGGCGGGGCTACCTGCTTCCGCCCAGCGTTTCTCTGCCCTGGATCGAGTCATTGGTCTGGGGCGGGGCACGCCGCCCGATGTCATCCTGGGCATGCTCCCGGATGCCCTTGCGTCGGTCGGGTCCAGGGGGGAGAGGTCGATCACCAGGACACAGCGGCCGCGCCAACCATCCAAGCGGCCGCCTGCCGCCCCGCCGCTGCAGAAGCGCAAGCGGCGCCGCTGGGAATACGCGCGGACACAGGACGCCTTCCGTAGGTCGCGTGCGCGTTGCGTGCGCGGCTTGCTGGACGGCACCCTGCTGCAGCCGCCACCCGACATCCCCGGTCTGCTGGACTTCTGGGCGGACCTCTTCACGAAGAAGCCGATCTCCACCGCCGGCTTCATCCGTGACCGCCTTCTCCCGCACTCGGAGCCTGTCGCTCCTGAGTGCCTATGGGGGCCGGTCACACGTGAGGAGGTCGCTGCTGCCTTGCCGCCCAGGGGATCGGCAGCCGGGCCGGACGGCCTGACTCCAGCGGAGCTGCGGCGCCTGCCGCATGAAGTCCTGGTGAAACTCTTGAACCTCTTCCTCCTGGCCCGCGCCCTCCCCGAGCGTCTGCTTCGCGCCCGGACGTCACTTCTCCCCAAAACGGCTGCACCAACATCCCCCGCTGACTTTCGCCCCATTACGGTCTGCTCGGTGTTGGCGCGGACCTTTCACAAGGTTCTCGCGTCACGCCTGATGCGTGCATGTGCTGTGGACGAACGTCAGCGGGCATTCATCCCCCGGGATGGGATGTTGGAAAACACCTTCATCTTGGACACTGCTCTCACCGACGCAGTCCGCTCCTGTCGCTCTGTTTTTGTGGCATCGATCGACGTCTCTAAAGCGTTCGATTCGGTGGACCATGCCGCCCTCCGCCCCGTG
>NW_025726763.1:137500-142500 GCF_021461395.2 Schistocerca americana
GCACTACTCTCTGCCTGTAACAGGCACACAGACAATATGTAAGCACCAGCATGGAACACCACCCAGTGCATCCTCTCTGCCACATTAGACAATCCACACTATCATAACCAGACCGGGAGGTCCACTCGGAAAACAGAATATCCCACCCTTCCGACAACCACCATTGCTCAGCTAAGCCACCAACACCCACACATGTCCCACACAGGGGTGCACCCAACATCACAATACTGCCTCCTGTCACACCACACAAACAATGGCAGGAATGAAAGACACAGGTCTGCCACAAGCATGGAATCAGAGCGCCGCCTGTTATGAGCCAAAGGTGCACCCTGACGTGGCAAATCAGATGATGCCGCAGTCATTTACTTACGATATTCACAATCAACAAACCGGCCCCCCCCCCCCCAAAACACCTTTCCGTACAACAATGTGTACCTTAACCTAACCCATATTGTGCCTTAACCTAACCCGTATTGTACCTTAACCTAACCCGTATTGCGCCTTAACCTAACCCGTATTGCGCCTTAACCTAACCCGTATTGCGCCTTAACCTAACCCGTATTGCGCCTTAACCTAACCCGTATTGCGCCTTAACCTAACCCGTATTGCGCCTTAACCTAACCCGTATTGCGCCTTAACCTAACCCGTATTGCGCCTTAACCTAACCTATGTTGCGCCTTAACCTAACCTATGTTGCGCCTTAACCTAACCTATGTTGCGCCTTAACCTAACCTATGTTGCGCCTTAACCTAACCTATGTTGCGCCTTAACCTAACCTATGTTGCGCCTTAACCTAACCTATGTTGCGCCTTAACCTAACCTATGTTGCGCCTTAACCTAACCTATGTTGCGCCTTAGCCTAACCTATGTTGCGCCTTAACCTAACCCATATTGTACCTTAACCTAACCCATGTTGCGCCTTAACCTAACCCATATTGTACCTTAACCTAACCCATATTGTACCTTAACCTAACCCATATTGTACCTTAACCTAACCCATATTGTACCTTAACCTAACCCATATTGTACCTTAACCTAACCCATATTGTACCTTAACCTAACCCATATTGTACCTTAACCTAACCCATATTGTACCTTAACCTAACTCATATTGTACCTTAACCTAACCTATGTTGCGCCTTAACCTAACCTATGTTGCGCCTTAACCTAACCTATGTTGCGCCTTAACCTAACCTATGTTGCGCCTTAGCCTAACCTATGTTGCGCCTTAACCTAACCCATATTGTACCTTAACCTAACCCATGTTGCGCCTTAACCTAACCCATATTGTACCTTAACCTAACCCATATTGTACCTTAACCTAACCCATATTGTACCTTAACCTAACCCATGTTGTACCTTAACCTAACCCATGTTGTACCTTAACCTAACCCATGTTGCGCCTTAACCTAACCCATGTTGCGCCTTAACCTAACCCATGTTGCGCCTTAACCTAACCTATGTTGCGCCTAAACCTAACCTATGTTGCGCCTAAACCCAACACACGTTGGGCCTAAACCCAACACACGTTGGGCCTAAACCCAACACACGTTGGGCCTTAACCCAACACACGTTGGGCCTTAACCCAACACACGTTGGGCCTTAACCCAACACACGTTGGGCCTTAACCCAACACACGTTGGGCCTTAACCCAACACACGTTGGGCCTTAACCCAACACACGTTGGGCCTTAACCCAACACACGTTGGGCCTTAACCCAACACACGTTGGGCCTTAACCCAACACACGTTGGGCCTTAACCCAACACACGTTGGGCCTTAACCCAACACACGTTGGGCCTTAACCCAACACACGTTGGGCCTTAACCCAACACACGTTGGGCCTTAACCCAACACACGTTGGGCCTTAACCCAACACACGTTGGGCCTTAACCCAACACACGTTGGGCCTTAACCCAACACACGTTGGGCCTTAACCCAACACACGTTGGGCCTTAACCTGCTCTGTAATTGTCATACGACGCGTTAAATTAGTGTAGTGTTGCCTAACTGCAACCCCCGCAATGTAGTTTGCTACTCGCACTGCCCGGTCCCCAGAGTATCGCTTCATGTTAAACACCTTGCAGCTATACACTGTAATGCGGATGGCAGCAGGACGTACATGCTCAATGCCCTTCGCAGTTGTTCATTGGCATTCGCATGGCGAAGCACAGCCTACGTTGTGGTACGGCTTGTGTCAACTGTCCGCTGATGTTGTATGTCCAAATCACACACTGTACTGCACATTGGTCCTCATGTACTGAATGATACATCGTGGTACATGTGTGACCGTACCACGACTGCGCCAACAACGGCGAACCATACGGTCCAAATATTGTGCACTCAGCTACGTGTCGTCTCCCTATAAGAGCTGGATTGCAGTATGGTATGCCGTGGATGGCGATCAGCATGAGCCGTCTGTTGATGTAGTGGCGCGTGTTGTCAGACGTAGTCGTCTCTTCTCACACACCGTGATAGCATGGTGCACTGCGTTCCACATCTGCGACATGCGACAGAGGCCGGTTGACAGTCGTTCGCGCAATGGACATCGCATACGTACGGGGGCCACCTTCCACGTGTTCGCGAAGCGTGCACATGTTGTTGCGTGTATGTGGGCAGACATAGTGTGTCGTGACACCTGACACAGGCATGCAACAATCGTTGAATTTGCAAATGGCGATGGACGTCTACGTTTGCTGGTGACGTTACGCAAATGAACAACTGGTAAACCGTTGTGGTGCGGTTGTTCTCGCTAGAGGTGAATCAGTGATGGCGACGATCGGTTGAGCTACCAACCGGTTGTTTCAGCGATACCCACCATGCCCACGAACGTGAATGGCATGTGGGTGTGAAGCGATACGCGGCGGTGGCTGGGTGGGACCGTCCCCGGCCGGTGAGGGGGGGCCTCCCGGCGTGCTGGCCGCGCGGTGCGTGGGCGCACGCGCTACAGCCGGCTGGTGGGGGCGGCCAGTGGCAGGCGCGCCGGCCGACGGAGGCGGCAGGCGGCGCAGCTGCGCGCCGGCGCACCCTGCACGCGGCGCCGTGCGGCCAAAGTAGGTCCTCGCGGGCCCAGTGCGAAGCGCGGTGGACATCTGCAGTGTGCTGGTCCGATTGAGGACTGTGTGCGCTGAGGATGCGCCGCCGCCCGGCGCTCGGCGCCGCGACGCCGTCTGCTGCTCGGTCGCCTCTGCGGTTCTCGCAGGTGGATTGTATCGCAGCTGTGCGGACGTGTTGGCGCGTGCGCTGTGCTGGGAGTGTTCGCTTCGGCACCCAAGTGGGGCTTTTGTCCTTCTGTGGCGCTGGCGTTGGAGCTGCCGGCCACCGTAGGTGGCGCGTGTTGTCTCCCGCCGGCAATGCCACGACAGCACGCTCCCGGGCCTCTGTCGGCAGCGGCAAGCTCAGTTGGGAGCACGGGTGGTCGCACCTAAAGCGTCTACTCGCCAAACTCCGGGCGATTGCGCCTCTCTCGAACCCGACCAAGTACTTAGGACGGCGCTGCGCGCCGCCGGGACCTGAGAGGGTTTCGAGGTGTATTGTGCAGGGGAGCTCAGCCTCCTCCTGTTTG
Organism: Schistocerca americana; assembly: GCF_021461395.2. NCBI lineage: Eukaryota > Metazoa > Arthropoda > Insecta > Orthoptera > Acrididae > Schistocerca > Schistocerca americana. The sequence continues at coordinate 141,065 of NW_025726763.1, forward strand.
CAGAATAATTGAGCGGACGCTTGCGTGTTCGCGCGGGCCCCCGGGACACACTCCCGGGCGGCCGGCTGCTCAGCTCTAGTTGACGCAGCTCCCTGGTTGATCCTGCCAGTAGTCATATGCTTGTCTCAAAGATTAAGCCATGCATGTCTCAGTACAAGCCGCATTAAGGTGAAACCGCGAATGGCTCATTAAATCAGTTATGGTTCCTTAGATCGTACCCACGTTACTTGGATAACTGTGGTAATTCTAGAGCTAATACATGCAAACAGAGTCCCGACCAGAGATGGAAGGGACGCTTTTATTAGATCAAAACCAATCGGTCGGCTCGTCCGGTCCGTTTGCCTTGGTGACTCTGAATAACTTTGGGCTGATCGCACGGTCCTCGTACCGGCGACGCATCTTTCAAATGTCTGCCTTATCAACTGTCGATGGTAGGTTCTGCGCCTACCATGGTTGTAACGGGTAACGGGGAATCAGGGTTCGATTCCGGAGAGGGAGCCTGAGAAACGGCTACCACATCCAAGGAAGGCAGCAGGCGCGCAAATTACCCACTCCCGGCACGGGGAGGTAGTGACGAAAAATAACGATACGGGACTCATCCGAGGCCCCGTAATCGGAATGAGTACACTTTAAATCCTTTAACGAGTATCTATTGGAGGGCAAGTCTGGTGCCAGCAGCCGCGGTAATTCCAGCTCCAATAGCGTATATTAAAGTTGTTGCGGTTAAAAAGCTCGTAGTTGGATTTGTGTCCCACGCTGTTGGTTCACCGCCCGTCGGTGTTTAACTGGCATGTATCGTGGGACGTCCTGCCGGTGGGGCGAGCTGAAGGCGTGCGACGCGCCTCGTGCGTGCTCGTGCGTCCCGAGGCGGACCCCGTTGCAATCCTACCAGGGTGCTCTTGAGTGAGTGTCTCGGTGGGCCGGCACGTTTACTTTGAACAAATTAGAGTGCTTAAAGCAGGCAAGCCCACCTGAATACTGTGTGCATGGAATAATGGAATAGGACCTCGGTTCTATTTTGTTGGTTTTCGGAACCCGAGGTAATGATTAATAGGGACAGGCGGGGGCATTCGTATTGCGACGTTAGAGGTGAAATTCTTGGATCGTCGCAAGACGAACAGAAGCGAAAGCATTTGCCAAGTATGTTTTCATTAATCAAGAACGAAAGTTAGAGGTTCGAAGGCGATCAGATACCGCCCTAGTTCTAACCATAAACGATGCCAGCCAGCGATCCGCCGCAGTTCCTCCGATGACTCGGCGGGCAGCCTCCGGGAAACCAAAGCTTTTGGGTTCCGGGGGAAGTATGGTTGCAAAGCTGAAACTTAAAGGAATTGACGGAAGGGCACCACCAGGAGTGGAGCCTGCGGCTTAATTTGACTCAACACGGGAAACCTCACCAGGCCCGGACACCGGAAGGATTGACAGATTGATAGCTC
>NW_025726763.1:150000-155000 GCF_021461395.2 Schistocerca americana
TGACGTGGCAAATCAGATGATGCCGCAGTCATTTACTTACGATATTCACAATCAACAAACCGGCCCCCCCCCCCCCAAAACACCTTTCCGTACAACAATGTGTACCTTAACCTAACCCATATTGTGCCTTAACCTAACCCGTATTGTACCTTAACCTAACCCATATTGCGCCTTAACCTAACCCGTATTGCGCCTTAACCTAACCCGTATTGCGCCTTAACCTAACCCGTATTGCGCCTTAACCTAACCCGTATTGCGCCTTAACCTAACCCGTATTGCGCCTTAACCTAACCCGTATTGCGCCTTAACCTAACCCGTATTGCGCCTTAACCTAACCCGTATTGCGCCTTAACCTAACCCGTATTGCGCCTTAACCTAACCTATGTTGCGCCTTAACCTAACCTATGTTGCGCCTTAACCTAACCTATGTTGCGCCTTAACCTAACCTATGTTGCGCCTTAACCTAACCTATGTTGCGCCTTAACCTAACCTATGTTGCGCCTTAACCTAACCTATGTTGCGCCTTAACCTAACCTATGTTGCGCCTTAACCTAACCTATGTTGCGCCTTAGCCTAACCTATGTTGCGCCTTAACCTAACCCATATTGTACCTTAACCTAACCCATGTTGCGCCTTAACCTAACCCATATTGTACCTTAACCTAACCCATATTGTACCTTAACCTAACCCATATTGTACCTTAACCTAACCCATATTGTACCTTAACCTAACCCATATTGTACCTTAACCTAACCCATATTGTACCTTAACCTAACCCATATTGTACCTTAACCTAACCCATATTGTACCTTAACCTAACCCATATTGTACCTTAACCTAACCTATGTTGCGCCTTAACCTAACCTATGTTGCGCCTTAACCTAACCTATGTTGCGCCTTAACCTAACCTATGTTGCGCCTTAGCCTAACCTATGTTGCGCCTTAACCTAACCCATATTGTACCTTAACCTAACCCATGTTGCGCCTTAACCTAACCCATATTGTACCTTAACCTAACCCATATTGTACCTTAACCTAACCCATGTTGTACCTTAACCTAACCCATGTTGTACCTTAACCTAACCCATGTTGCGCCTTAACCTAACCCATGTTGCGCCTTAACCTAACCCATGTTGCGCCTTAACCTAACCTATGTTGCGCCTAAACCTAACCTATGTTGCGCCTAAACCCAACACACGTTGGGCCTAAACCCAACACACGTTGGGCCTTAACCCAACACACGTTGGGCCTTAACCCAACACACGTTGGGCCTTAACCCAACACACGTTGGGCCTTAACCCAACACACGTTGGGCCTTAACCCAACACACGTTGGGCCTTAACCCAACACACGTTGGGCCTTAACCCAACACACGTTGGGCCTTAACCCAACACACGTTGGGCCTTAACCCAACACACGTTGGGCCTTAACCCAACACACGTTGGGCCTTAACCCAACACACGTTGGGCCTTAACCCAACACACGTTGGGCCTTAACCCAACACACGTTGGGCCTTAACCCAACACACGTTGGGCCTTAACCCAACACACGTTGGGCCTTAACCCAACACACGTTGGGCCTTAACCCAACACACGTTGGGCCTTAACCTGCTCTGTAATTGTCATACGACGCGTTAAATTAGTGTAGTGTTGCCTAACTGCAACCCCCGCAATATAGTTTGCTACTCGCACTGCCCGGTCCCCAGAGTATCGCTTCATGTTAAACACCTTGCAGCTATACACTGTAATGCGGATGGCAGCAGGACGTACATGCTCAATGCCCTTCGCAGTTGTTCATTGGCATTCGCATGGCGAAGCACAGCCTACGTTGTGGTACGGCTTGTGTCAACTGTCCGCTGATGTTGTACGTCCAAATCACACACTGTACTGCACATTGGTCCTCATGTACTGAATGATACATCGTGGTACATGTGTGACCGTACCACGACTGCGCCAACAACGGCGAACCATACGGTCCAAATATTGTGCACTCAGCTACGTGTCGTCTCCCTATAAGAGCTGGATTGCAGTATGGTATGCCGTGGATGGCGATCAGCATGAGCCGTCTGTTGATGTAGTGGCGCGTGTTGTCAGACGTAGTCGTCTCTTCTCACACACCGTGATAGCATGGTGCACTGCGTTCCACATCTGCGACATGCGACAGAGGCCGGTTGACAGTCGTTCGCGCAATGGACATCGCATACGTACGGGGGCCACCTTCCACGTGTTCGCGAAGCGTGCACATGTTGTTGCGTGTATGTGGGCAGACATAGTGTGTCGTGACACCTGACACAGGCATGCAACAATCGTTGAATTTGCAAATGGCGATGGACGTCTACGTTTGCTGGTGACGTTACGCAAATGAACAACTGGTAAACCGTTGTGGTGCGGTTGTTCTCGCTAGAGGTGAATCAGTGATGGCGACGATCGGTTGAGCTACCAACCGGTTGTTTCAGCGATACCCACCATGCCCACGAACGTGAATGGCATGTGGGTGTGAAGCGATACGCGGCGGTGGCTGGGTGGGACCGTCCCCGGCCGGTGAGGGGGGGCCTCCCGGCGTGCTGGCCGCGCGGTGCGTGGGCGCACGCGCTACAGCCGGCTGGTGGGGGCGGCCAGTGGCAGGCGCGCCGGCCGACGGAGGCGGCAGGCGGCGCAGCTGCGCGCCGGCGCACCCTGCACGCGGCGCCGTGCGGCCAAAGTAGGTCCTCGCGGGCCCGGTGCGAAGCGCGGTGGACATCTGCAGTGTGCTGGTCCGATTGAGGACTGTGTGCGCTGAGGATGCGCCGCCGCCCGGCGCTCGGCGCCGCGACGCCGTCTGCTGCTCGGTCGCCTCTGCGGTTCTCGCAGGTGGATTGTATCGCAGCTGTGCGGACGTGTTGGCGCGTGCGCTGTGCTGGGAGTGTTCGCTTCGGCACCCAAGTGGGGCTTTTGTCCTTCTGTGGCGCTGGCGTTGGAGCTGCCGGCCACCGTAGGTGGCGCGTGTTGTCTCCCGCCGGCAATGCCACGACAGCACGCTCCCGGGCCTCTGTCGGCAGCGGCAAGCTCAGTTGGGAGCACGGGTGGTCGCACCTAAAGCGTCTACTCGCCAAACTCCGGGCGATTGCGCCTCTCTCGAACCCGACCAAGTACTTAGGACGGCGCTGCGCGCCGCCGGGACCTGAGAGGGTTTCGAGGTGTATTGTGCAGGGGAGCTCAGCCTCCTCCTGTTTGCAGAATAATTGAGCGGACGCTTGCGTGTTCGCGCGGGCCCCCGGGACACACTCCCGGGCGGCCGGCTGCTGAGCTGTAGTTGACGCAGCTCCCTGGTTGATCCTGCCAGTAGTCATATGCTTGTCTCAAAGATTAAGCCATGCATGTCTCAGTACAAGCCGCATTAAGGTGAAACCGCGAATGGCTCATTAAATCAGTTATGGTTCCTTAGATCGTACCCACGTTACTTGGATAACTGTGGTAATTCTAGAGCTAATACATGCAAACAGAGTCCCGACCAGAGATGGAAGGGACGCTTTTATTAGATCAAAACCAATCGGTCGGCTCGTCCGGTCCGTTTGCCTTGGTGACTCTGAATAACTTTGGGCTGATCGCACGGTCCTCGTACCGGCGACGCATCTTTCAAATGTCTGCCTTATCAACTGTCGATGGTAGGTTCTGCGCCTACCATGGTTGTAACGGGTAACGGGGAATCAGGGTTCGATTCCGGAGAGGGAGCCTGAGAAACGGCTACCACATCCAAGGAAGGCAGCAGGCGCGCAAATTACCCACTCCCGGCACGGGGAGGTAGTGACGAAAAATAACGATACGGGACTCATCCGAGGCCCCGTAATCGGAATGAGTACACTTTAAATCCTTTAACGAGTATCTATTGGAGGGCAAGTCTGGTGCCAGCAGCCGCGGTAATTCCAGCTCCAATAGCGTATATTAAAGTTGTTGCGGTTAAAAAGCTCGTAGTTGGATTTGTGTCCCACGCTGTTGGTTCACCGCCCGTCGGTGTTTAACTGGCATGTATCGTGGGACGTCCTGCCGGTGGGGCGAGCTGAAGGCGTGCGACGCGCCTCGTGCGTGCTCGTGCGTCCCGAGGCGGACCCCGTTGCAATCCTACCAGGGTGCTCTTGAGTGAGTGTCTCGGTGGGCCGGCACGTTTACTTTGAACAAATTAGAGTGCTTAAAGCAGGCAAGCCCGCCTGAATACTGTGTGCATGGAATAATGGAATAGGACCTCGGTTCTATTTTGTTGGTTTTCGGAACCCGAGGTAATGATTAATAGGGACAGGCGGGGGCATTCGTATTGCGACGTTAGAGGTGAAATTCTTGGATCGTCGCAAGACGAACAGAAGCGAAAGCATTTGCCAAGTATGTTTTCATTAATCAAGAACGAAAGTTAGAGGTTCGAAGGCGATCAGATACCGCCCTAGTTCTAACCATAAACGATGCCAGCCAGCGATCCGCCGCAGTTCCTCCGATGACTCGGCGGGCAGCCTCCGGGAAACCAAAGCTTTTGGGTTCCGGGGGAAGTATGGTTGCAAAGCTGAAACTTAAAGGAATTGACGGAAGGGCACCACCAGGAGTGGAGCCTGCGGCTTAATTTGACTCAACACGGGAAACCTCACCAGGCCCGGACACCGGAAGGATTGACAGATTGATAGCTCTTTCTTGATTCGGTGGGTGGTGGTGCATGGCCGTTCTTAGTTGGTGGAGCGATTTGTCTGGTTAATTCCGATAACGAACGAGACTCTAGCCTGCTAACTAGTCGCGTGACATCCTTCGTGCTGTCAGCGATTACTTTTCTTCTTAGAGGGACAGGCGGCTTCTAGCCGCACGAGATTGAGCAATAACAGGTCTGTGATGCCCTTAGATGTTCTGGGCCGCACGCGCGCTACACTGAAGGAATCAGCGTGTCTTCCTAGGCCGAAAGGTCGGGGTAACCCGCTGAACCTCCTTCGTGCTAGGGATTGGGGCTTGCAATTGTTCCCCATGAACGAGGAATTCCCAGTAAGCGCG
>NW_025726763.1:162500-165000 GCF_021461395.2 Schistocerca americana
TAACCTAACCCGTATTGCGCCTTAACCTAACCTATGTTGCGCCTTAACCTAACCTATGTTGCGCCTTAACCTAACCTATGTTGCGCCTTAACCTAACCTATGTTGCGCCTTAACCTAACCTATGTTGCGCCTTAACCTAACCTATGTTGCGCCTTAACCTAACCTATGTTGCGCCTTAACCTAACCTATGTTGCGCCTTAACCTAACCTATGTTGCGCCTTAGCCTAACCTATGTTGCGCCTTAACCTAACCCATATTGTACCTTAACCTAACCCATGTTGCGCCTTAACCTAACCCATATTGTACCTTAACCTAACCCATATTGTACCTTAACCTAACCCATATTGTACCTTAACCTAACCCATATTGTACCTTAACCTAACCCATATTGTACCTTAACCTAACCCATATTGTACCTTAACCTAACCCATATTGTACCTTAACCTAACCCATATTGTACCTTAACCTAACCCATATTGTACCTTAACCTAACCTATGTTGCGCCTTAACCTAACCTATGTTGCGCCTTAACCTAACCTATGTTGCGCCTTAACCTAACCTATGTTGCGCCTTAGCCTAACCTATGTTGCGCCTTAACCTAACCCATATTGTACCTTAACCTAACCCATGTTGCGCCTTAACCTAACCCATATTGTACCTTAACCTAACCCATATTGTACCTTAACCTAACCCATATTGTACCTTAACCTAACCCATGTTGTACCTTAACCTAACCCATGTTGTACCTTAACCTAACCCATGTTGCGCCTTAACCTAACCCATGTTGCGCCTTAACCTAACCCATGTTGCGCCTTAACCTAACCTATGTTGCGCCTAAACCTAACCTATGTTGCGCCTAAACCCAACACACGTTGGGCCTAAACCCAACACACGTTGGGCCTTAACCCAACACACGTTGGGCCTTAACCCAACACACGTTGGGCCTTAACCCAACACACGTTGGGCCTTAACCCAACACACGTTGGGCCTTAACCCAACACACGTTGGGCCTTAACCCAACACACGTTGGGCCTTAACCCAACACACGTTGGGCCTTAACCCAACACACGTTGGGCCTTAACCCAACACACGTTGGGCCTTAACCCAACACACGTTGGGCCTTAACCCAACACACGTTGGGCCTTAACCCAACACACGTTGGGCCTTAACCCAACACACGTTGGGCCTTAACCCAACACACGTTGGGCCTTAACCCAACACACGTTGGGCCTTAACCCAACACACGTTGGGCCTTAACCCAACACACGTTGGGCCTTAACCCAACACACGTTGGGCCTTAACCCAACACACGTTGGGCCTTAACCCAACACACGTTGGGCCTTAACCTGCTCTGTAATTGTCATACGACGCGTTAAATTAGTGTAGTGTTGCCTAACTGCAACCCCCGCAATATAGTTTGCTACTCGCACTGCCCGGTCCCCAGAGTATCGCTTCATGTTAAACACCTTGCAGCTATACACTGTAATGCGGATGGCAGCAGGACGTACATGCTCAATGCCCTTCGCAGTTGTTCATTGGCATTCGCATGGCGAAGCACAGCCTACGTTGTGGTACGGCTTGTGTCAACTGTCCGCTGATGTTGTACGTCCAAATCACACACTGTACTGCACATTGGTCCTCATGTACTGAATGATACATCGTGGTACATGTGTGACCGTACCACGACTGCGCCAACAACGGCGAACCATACGGTCCAAATATTGTGCACTCAGCTACGTGTCGTCTCCCTATAAGAGCTGGATTGCAGTATGGTATGCCGTGGATGGCGATCAGCATGAGCCGTCTGTTGATGTAGTGGCGCGTGTTGTCAGACGTAGTCGTCTCTTCTCACACACCGTGATAGCATGGTGCACTGCGTTCCACATCTGCGACATGCGACAGAGGCCGGTTGACAGTCGTTCGCGCAATGGACATCGCATACGTACGGGGGCCACCTTCCACGTGTTCGCGAAGCGTGCACATGTTGTTGCGTGTATGTGGGCAGACATAGTGTGTCGTGACACCTGACACAGGCATGCAACAATCGTTGAATTTGCAAATGGCGATGGACGTCTACGTTTGCTGGTGACGTTACGCAAATGAACAACTGGTAAACCGTTGTGGTGCGGTTGTTCTCGCTAGAGGTGAATCAGTGATGGCGACGATCGGTTGAGCTACCAACCGGTTGTTTCAGCGATACCCACCATGCCCACGAACGTGAATGGCATGTGGGTGTGAAGCGATACGCGGCGGTGGCTGGGTGGGACCGTCCCCGGCCGGTGAGGGGGGGCCTCCCGGCGTGCTGGCCGCGCGGTGCGTGGGCGCACGCGCTACAGCCGGCTGGTGGGAGCGGCCAGTGGCAGGCGCGCCGGCCGACGGAGGCGGCAGGCGGCGCAGCTGCGCGCCGGCGCACCCTGCACGCGGCGCCGTGCGGCCAAAGTAGGTCCTCGCGGGCCCGGTGCGAAGCGCGGTGGACATCTGCAGTGTGCTGGTCCGATTG
>NW_025726763.1:170000-177500 GCF_021461395.2 Schistocerca americana
GAAGGGTTTCGTGTGAACAGCCGTTGCACACGAGTCAGTCGATCCTAAGCCCTAGGAGAAATCCGATGTTGATGGGGGCCGTCATAGCATGATGCACTTTGTGCTGGCCCCCGTTGGGCGAAAGGGAATCCGGTTCCTATTCCGGAACCCGGCAGCGGAACCGATACAAGTCGGGCCCCTCTTTTAGAGATGCTCGTCGGGGTAACCCAAAAGGACCCGGAGACGCCGTCGGGAGATCGGGGAAGAGTTTTCTTTTCTGCATGAGCGTTCGAGTTCCCTGGAATCCTCTAGCAGGGAGATAGGGTTTGGAACGCGAAGAGCACCGCAGTTGCGGCGGTGTCCCGATCTTCCCCTCGGACCTTGAAAATCCGGGAGAGGGCCACGTGGAGGTGTCGCGCCGGTTCGTACCCATATCCGCAGCAGGTCTCCAAGGTGAAGAGCCTCTAGTCGATAGAATAATGTAGGTAAGGGAAGTCGGCAAATTGGATCCGTAACTTCGGGATAAGGATTGGCTCTGAGGATCGGGGCGTGTCGGGCTTGGTCGGGAAGTGGGTCAGCGCTAACGTGCCGGGTCTGGGCGAGGTGAGTGCCGTAGGGGTGCCGGTAAGTGCGGGCGTTTAGCGCGGGCGTGGTCTGCTCTCGCCGTTGGTTGGCCTCGTGCTGGCCGGCGGTGCAGGATGCGCGCGCCTGCGCGGTGTTCGCGCCCCGGTGCTTCAACCTGCGTGCAGGATCCGAGCTCGGTCCCGTGCCTTGGCCTCCCACGGATCTTCCTTGCTGCGAGGCCGCGTCCGCCTTAGCGTGCTCCTCCGGGGGCGCGCGGGTGCGCGGATTCTCTTCGGCCGCCATTCAACGATCAACTCAGAACTGGCACGGACTGGGGGAATCCGACTGTCTAATTAAAACAAAGCATTGCGATGGCCCTAGCGGGTGTTGACGCAATGTGATTTCTGCCCAGTGCTCTGAATGTCAACGTGAAGAAATTCAAGCAAGCGCGGGTAAACGGCGGGAGTAACTATGACTCTCTTTGGCGGGAGTAACTATGACTCTCTTAAGGTGGCCAAGTGGCGGCGGTGTGGCTGCATCCGGACTTGGCTTTTCGAAGTGCGGTCTTGATGTAGTCGTGCTGCTGCTGCGAGGCGCCTTCCTTGGGTTATAGTTACAGGGAGAGTGATGCGCAATACATGGGCCTAGCCCTCTTAGCCTCTCCTCTCCTGCGGTCTTCTCCCCTTCTCGTGGGCCCGCTGATTTTTGCAGAGTGGAAGACCGCACCAGGGGCTTGGGGGGGTTACCAGCCCCCCCTCGCATTATCCCTTTATAGTTGGGGGCAGCCGACAAGAAACAAGAGATGGTGGCCCTTCCGCTGAAGGTGCCACCCCAGCTACCCCAGCACCTATCCGGCCAACCGGCCGTAACGAAAATGCGATAGTTTGTGTAGCTCCCTTTGCTTGCAGTGAGTGCCACCGCACTTTTACCACGAAGAACGGTCTCGGGGTCCATCGCCGCCGCCAACACCTTGCGGCCGCCAACGCTGAGATCGTGACGGAGAGGCATCGTGCGAGGTGGACGGAGGAAGAAGTCCTGTCGCTCGCCAAGGCAGAGGCCGAACTGTTCCTTGAGAGGGACGCCCGGTTCTTCTTCGTTAATCAAGAACTTATCAGGATGTTCCCCGACCGAACGCTTGAGGCAATCAAGTGCCGACGGCGGCAAGCTGCCCACAAGCAGCTTGTCCGCCAATTCATGGAGGCGCTTGAAATCGGTCGGGGGGAAGAGCCGGCGTCCCGCCGGGGAGCAGCGAGCTCGCTGCCTGACGCGGGCGAGGCCGCTGCGCCGCCCGTCGACGCAGCCGAGGACTTCGCGGCCGACACCACCGGGCCGCCGCCGGAGGGGCCGACTGACGCCGCCATCTGGGAGCATCTGGCGGGGCTACCTGCTTCCGCCCAGCGTTTCTCTGCCCTGGATCGAGTCATTGGTCTGGGGCGGGGCACGCCGCCCGATGTCATCCTGGGCATGCTCCCGGATGCCCTTGCGTCGGTCGGGTCCAGGGGGGAGAGGTCGATCACCAGGACACAGCGGCCGCGCCACTCATCCAAGCGGCCGCCTGCCGCCCCGCCGCTGCAGAAGCGCAAGCGGCGCCGCTGGGAGTTCGCGCGGACACAGGACGCCTTCCGTAGGTCGCGTGCACGTTGCGTGCGCGGCTTGCTGGACGGCACCCTGCTGCAGCCGCCACCCGACATCCCCGGTCTGCTGGACTTCTGGGCGGACCTCTTCACGAAGAAGCCGATCTCCACCGCTGGCTTCATCCGTGACCGCCTTCTCCCGCACTCGGAGCCTGTCGCTCCTGAGTGCCTATGGGGGCCGGTCACACGTGAGGAGGTCGCTGCTGCCTTGCCGCCCAGGGGATCGGCAGCCGGGCCGGACGGCCTGACTCCAGCGGAGCTGCGGCGCCTGCCGCATGAAGTCCTGGTGAAACTCCTGAACCTCTTCCTCCTGGCCCGCGCCCTCCCCGAGCGTCTGCTTCGCGCCCGGACGTCACTTCTCCCCAAAACGGCTGCACCAACATCCCCCGCTGACTTTCGCCCCATTACGGTCTGCTCGGTGTTGGCGCGGACCTTTCACAAGGTTCTCGCGTCACGCCTGATGCGTGCATGTGCTGTGGACGAACGTCAGCGGGCATTCATCCCCCGGGATGGGATGTTGGAAAACACCTTCATCTTGGACACTGCTCTCACCGACGCAGTCCGCTCCTGTCGCTCTGTTTTTGTGGCATCGATCGACGTCTCTAAAGCGTTCGATTCGGTGGACCATGCTGCCCTCCGCCCCGTGCTGAGGGCTCATGGCCTGCCGGATTGCTTTATTGAGTACGTCGAAAGGTGCTACGAGGGTAGCACGACGGTGATAGCGGGCGGCGCCGACGTGGGCGTGCCCCTGCAGCCGGCAAGGGGTGTGCGTCAGGGTGACCCCCTCTCCCCCCTCCTTTTCAATTTTGCGGTGGACTTTGTTTTGAGCCAGCTTCCCTCCCACATCGGAGCTCGGATCCTCGGTCGCAGAGTTAACGCTGCGGCCTTTGCAGATGACGTCCTGCTTTTTGCATCGACCGCGAGGGGATTGCAGTCCCTCATCGACGCAGCCGTCGCAGCCCTCGGCCATCTGGGGCTGCAGATCAACGCCCGGAAGTGTTTCACCCTCGCCTTAGTCGCGTCTGGGCGCGACAAGAAGGTGAAGGTCGACGCCGACGTTACCTTCAAAGCGGGCAACGCCACCATGCCCGCCCTACGCGTGGGTGAAACCTTCCGGTATCTGGGACTGCAATTCTCCACCGCTGGTCGCTGCGTTTTCAACCCACGACGCCACCTGGTGGAGCAGCTGGACGTCATCTCCCGAGCTCCGCTTAAGCCGCAACAGCGCCTCTACGCTCTCACCAACGTACTTATCCCTGGCCTGTACCATGGGCTGGCCCTCAGCCGCACCCGAGTGGGTGCGTTGAAAGCGGCAGACGTGACCATCCGGGCCGCCGTCAGGAGATGGTTCCGCCTTCCGGCGGACACTCCCCTGGGCTACTTCCATGCTCCTGTAGCTCAGGGAGGCCTCGGCATCCCATCATGCCGATGGATGGGGCCAACACTCCGCCGGTCCCGTCTCCTGGCGCTGAAGAGGATTGGACCAGCCCCTGACGGTGCAGGCCGGGACGAGGTGCAGCGTGAGATTGAGGTGCTGGAGCGGCATCTTATGTGGGAGGGCCACCTCCTCAAATCGTCGACGCAGGTTGGAGAGATGTGGGCCGCGCGCCTGCACGTTGCCTTTGACGGTGCGGCGCTGTCATCTTCCGCCGCCGTCAAGGGGCAACACCAGTGGGTCGCTGACACCAGTCGCCTGCTATCTGGGCGTAACTTCATCGACGCTCTCCGCGCCCGCATCAACGCCTTCCCCACGAAGGCGCGGCGCAGTCGCGGGCGGGAGGCGGACACCAGATGCCGCGCGGGCTGCCAGGCCGTAGAGACCGCCAACCACGTGTTACAGGCTTGCTTCAGGACGCACGGGTCCCGGGTCAAGCGGCATGACGCGATTGTGCGCTATGTCGCCCGTGGACTCGCGCAGAGGGGCTTCAATGTTTCTGTGGAGCCCCACCTCCGCACACCTGAGGGAATCCGCAAGCCTGACGTGGTGGCGGTTAAAGACGGCATCGCCCGCGTCATCGACGCCCAGGTAGTCGGAGACCATCTCCGGCTCGACTGGTGTCACTCCGAGAAAGCGGCCTACTACAACACGCCGTCCATCAGGCGTGCCATCTCCAACCTGCACCGTGACGTTGAGGAGGTTACAGTGTCCACCGCGACGTTGAATTGGAGGGGTGTATGGTCTCCAGCGTCGGCCGGAGATCTCTCCGCACTTGGATTTAGACCCCGAGAACTGGCGGTGCTTAGCACAAGAGTACTGCAAAGCTGCTGCACGAGCTATCGCATTTTCGAACATATGACGGCGCACAGTCCGATGGAGCGAGCCGGCGTCGGATAGGATGCTGGTTATTTTCTTCGCCTTGACTCCTGGGGCCTATCCACAGGAGGAATATCCCGTCTTTGTTCTTTCTTCTTTGTGTATGTAACTTGTGTTGTTTTTGTTTCTGTTTTTTCCAGCATATATATATGTATTTGTATTGTAGTTTTAACCTTTTTGTGGCATCGCCCTGTAAGTCCCCACCTCGGTGGCGGACATGGCGTGAAACACCTGCCACACCCTATCTGTACATGCATATATATGTGTTATTCAGCAATGAATAAAGACGGCTAATGAATAGCCAAATGCCTCGTCATCTAATTAGTGACGCGCATGAATGGATTAACGAGATTCCCGCTGTCCCTATCTACTCTATGAGGGAAGAAATAGTGTCCTTCCTTTTTAATGAAACGAATAAGATAAACAATGTCCAGAAAAGGTTTATTTTGGGAAAATTATCGGCATATGAGCGAATTGTACGGAAATACGAAATGGAAATTCTAGAACTGAAAACGGAACTCAGGTGCACTAAAGCTGCCCAAGCAGCAAAAATACCAGTACAGGAAACATATGCTTCCAAGGCATCCACCAAAGCGACACCTACCAACGAAAGTCGAGGCCCAAAACCTGAGCCCAAGTTGCTAGTTGTGAAGCCAGCAGAAGGAGCGCAACAAGCAGCAAAAGATCTCGAGGAAACAGTAAAGAAAGTAATCACAACATCGCTGAAAGATGTGAGGGTCACGAAATTTAAGACTACAAGGGACAAAAACGTAATACTAGAATTCCCAGATACAGAAGAAGCAAACAGACTGAAGAAGTGTGAAGAGTTTAGTCGTTCAGGGCTTACCATCCAGGACCCTAAAAAAAGGAATCCCAGGGTAATTCTCTTTGATGTTCCAAGAGATACTCAAGAAGGACAGCTGAAAACTGAGCTGTATGAACGAAACCTGTCAAGAGCAGGCCTCACACTTGAAGAGGTCGTGAGTGGAACACAGATCGCCTTCAAAACTGGACCTAAAAATCGAGAAGTGGTGAACCTAGTGCTGGAGGTGGCACCGAAAATATGGAACAGGCTGACTGAACAAGGACGAGTGTATCTCCACTGCACATCCCACAGGGTGCAAAATTACACAAATATTAGCAGGTGCTATAAATGCCAGGGCTTTGGTCACACATCAACAAGATGCACAAGTGCTGAAACTATATGTGGACACTGTGCAGCACCTGGACACTCCTTCAAAGAATGCAGGCTTAAAGAACAACCACCACACTGTGCGAACTGCAAACGCTGGAAGAGAGACTGCAAACACTCAGTTCTGGACCAAAACTGCCCTGAATACAAGAGAGCAAAAGAAGCAATCCAACGAATGACCGATTATGGGAAGTAAAAACAACGATGTGCTACCTTCAGACCATAGATCCTCAACGGACCTACAACTTAGCCCCTTAAAAATCCTCCAAATAAATGGGCAAAGATCTAAAACAGTACCTGACCAACTAGTCATGAAAATGGAGGAAGAGGAGTTAGATGTACTACTGGTACAGGAACCATACACACTAGATGACAAAATCACAGGTTATCCACCAGGTTATCGAATGGTTTACAGCTCCAAACATGGAACACCAAAGGCAGCTATAATCATTCGTACTAAGAGCTTAAATGTACTCCAGCTAACCACATTATCTGATACACATACATGTGCGGCAAGCATAAGTGGAGCCTTTGGAGAACTGTACCTGGTGTGTGTGTACTGCCAGTATGGTGAACCTATTGACCGCTTCCTAAATAAACTTGAGGACATACTGCACAACTTGGCTGGAAAACCAGTAATTATAGGCCTAGATGCAAATGCGACATCCCCATTATGGTATGGTGATATGGCAAATGGGGACGGTAGGAAGATGGAAGACTTCATCTACCAGCATGGTCTTGTACTACTGAATGAGGAATCTCCATTAACAACTTTCAGTGGACCAAATGGAGAGAGTAACATAGACCTCACTATTTGTACAACAATTGTGGCTAGAACAACAACTAAATGGAAGGTTCATGGGGGATGGACAACCAGCGATCACAGGGCCATAACATATGAAGTTGCCCCACAACAGAGAAACAGAACAGCTATAGTGCAAGAAAAATACAACACACAATTTGCGAAATGGGCAATTTTTGATCAGTGCTTTGCAAAGGAAGTAGAATACCTGGAGAATATCCAAGCAATGGATGTTAATGAGAAGGTTCGATGCCTGGAAGGGGCAGTACGAGCTAGCTGCAAAAAATCGATGAGAAGAAAAACCTGGCTACAGCACCCTATACCATGGTGGAACGAGACACTTAGACTACAGCGACAAAACACAATGACAGCACGACGAACCCTGCAAAATGCCCGCCGAAATGGAACTGCAGAAGAAATCGAAGCAGCAAAACAAGAGTACAAAATAAAACGAAATGAATACACGAAACAGATCACCATTGCTAAAGAGGATGCATGGAAGAAGTGGGTATCTGACTGTGACAACAACAATCCCTGGGCAGCAACTCAAAAAATACTCCGACCAAAAACAGGTACAGAAAACGTCCTCAGCAACATAAAACTTCCAAACCAGACCCAAACAATGACGTGGGAGGACACAATCCAGCATCTACTGCGCTCACTTCTGCCCGATGACAAACCAGAAGAGGATACAGCTCATCAGGAAGAAGTTAAAGTGGAAAACATAAGGTACAGCAGTATAGAAAACGCACCAGAGTTTTCGAGAGAGGAAGTGGACGCTGCCATCAAAGCATGTAAACCGAAGAAAGCTACAGGTCCTGATGGTATTGATGACCTAATAATCAAAAGAATATGGCGCACGCATCCAGCTCTCCTAATGGATATATTCAACTCTTGCCTTCGTGAACATACTGTACCAGAGCCATGGAAAAAAGGACTAGTGTGCATATTGCTCAAGTCCCATGGAAAGCCTAGAGATGAACCAAAATCATATCGGCCCATATGTCTACTGTCT
>NW_025726763.1:182500-185000 GCF_021461395.2 Schistocerca americana
CTAGACTGATTCCTTATAATCATTTGCCATACACCGGTGGAAGCTGCCGAGACGAGTAACTACATAGCGGGCTCGCCGTGTCACTAATGTACAGAGATACAATAGTTTCGACTGGAACCGGATTAAACGTATACACGGCGCTGATTAGTAATAGATAGAGCCATCAGAATACAGATAATGTATAGACCTGTCCGTATACATGCTGAAAGACTCTGCTCACAATCACACGTCAGCCAGACACTCTTATCACGCACTACTCTCTGCCTGTAACAGGCACACAGACAATATGTAAGCACCAGCATGGAACACCACCCAGTGCATCCTCTCTGCCACATTAGACAATCCACACTATCATAACCAGACCGGGAGGTCCACTCGGAAAACAGAATATCCCACCCTTCCGACAACCACCATTGCTCAGCTAAGCCACCAACACCCACACATGTCCCACACAGGGGTGCACCCAACATCACAATACTGCCTCCTGTCACACCACACAAACAATGGCAGGAATGAAAGACACAGGTCTGCCACAAGCATGGAATCAGAGCGCCGCCTGTTATGAGCCAAAGGTGCACCCTGACGTGGCAAATCAGATGATGCCGCAGTCATTTACTTACGATATTCACAATCAACAAACCGGCCCCCCCCCCCCCCAAAACACCTTTCCGTACAACAATGTGTACCTTAACCTAACCCATATTGTGCCTTAACCTAACCCGTATTGTACCTTAACCTAACCCGTATTGCGCCTTAACCTAACCCGTATTGCGCCTTAACCTAACCCGTATTGCGCCTTAACCTAACCCGTATTGCGCCTTAACCTAACCCGTATTGCGCCTTAACCTAACCCGTATTGCGCCTTAACCTAACCCGTATTGCGCCTTAACCTAACCCGTATTGCGCCTTAACCTAACCCGTATTGCGCCTTAACCTAACCTATGTTGCGCCTTAACCTAACCTATGTTGCGCCTTAACCTAACCTATGTTGCGCCTTAACCTAACCTATGTTGCGCCTTAACCTAACCTATGTTGCGCCTTAACCTAACCTATGTTGCGCCTTAACCTAACCTATGTTGCGCCTTAACCTAACCTATGTTGCGCCTTAACCTAACCTATGTTGCGCCTTAACCTAACCTATGTTGCGCCTTAGCCTAACCTATGTTGCGCCTTAACCTAACCCATATTGTACCTTAACCTAACCCATGTTGCGCCTTAACCTAACCCATATTGTACCTTAACCTAACCCATATTGTACCTTAACCTAACCCATATTGTACCTTAACCTAACCCATATTGTACCTTAACCTAACCCATATTGTACCTTAACCTAACCCATATTGTACCTTAACCTAACCCATATTGTACCTTAACCTAACCCATATTGTACCTTAACCTAACCCATATTGTACCTTAACCTAACCTATGTTGCGCCTTAACCTAACCTATGTTGCGCCTTAACCTAACCTATGTTGCGCCTTAACCTAACCTATGTTGCGCCTTAGCCTAACCTATGTTGCGCCTTAACCTAACCCATATTGTACCTTAACCTAACCCATGTTGCGCCTTAACCTAACCCATATTGTACCTTAACCTAACCCATATTGTACCTTAACCTAACCCATGTTGTACCTTAACCTAACCCATGTTGTACCTTAACCTAACCCATGTTGCGCCTTAACCTAACCCATGTTGCGCCTTAACCTAACCCATGTTGCGCCTTAACCTAACCTATGTTGCGCCTAAACCTAACCTATGTTGCGCCTAAACCCAACACACGTTGGGCCTAAACCCAACACACGTTGGGCCTAAACCCAACACACGTTGGGCCTTAACCCAACACACGTTGGGCCTTAACCCAACACACGTTGGGCCTTAACCCAACACACGTTGGGCCTTAACCCAACACACGTTGGGCCTTAACCCAACACACGTTGGGCCTTAACCCAACACACGTTGGGCCTTAACCCAACACACGTTGGGCCTTAACCCAACACACGTTGGGCCTTAACCCAACACACGTTGGGCCTTAACCCAACACACGTTGGGCCTTAACCCAACACACGTTGGGCCTTAACCCAACACACGTTGGGCCTTAACCCAACACACGTTGGGCCTTAACCCAACACACGTTGGGCCTTAACCCAACACACGTTGGGCCTTAACCCAACACACGTTGGGCCTTAACCTGCTCTGTAATTGTCATACGACGCGTTAAATTAGTGTAGTGTTGCCTAACTGCAACCCCCGCAATATAGTTTGCTACTCGCACTGCCCGGTCCCCAGAGTATCGCTTCATGTTAAACACCTTGCAGCTATACACTGTAATGCGGATGGCAGCAGGACGTACATGCTCAATGCCCTTCGCAGTTGTTCATTGGCATTCGCATGGCGAAGCACAGCCTACGTTGTGGTACGGCTTGTGTCAACTGTCCGCTGATGTTGTACGTCCAAATCACACACTGTACTGCACATTGGTCCTCATGTACTGAATGATACA
>NW_025726763.1:195000-200000 GCF_021461395.2 Schistocerca americana
GCTCAGCGGCAGCTAGGAGGCGCTCCATCCATGTCGGTACCGGTGAGCGTTGCACTCGCAGTCACAAAAACGTACGGCAAGTATATTACTCGGAAGAGTCAATGACAGTCCAAGCCCCCCTGCGTGGGAAGAGTCTTCCTAGGCCATGACCCACCGGAAGGGCGCAGCGTCCCCCACCCCAGACATGTGACGTCAGACTATCGGTATTGACGACTAGACTGATTCCTTATAATCATTTGCCATACACCGGTGGAAGCTGCCGAGACGAGTAACTACATAGCGGGCTCGCCGTGTCACTAATGTACAGAGATACAATAGTTTCGACTGGAACCGGATTAAACGTATACACGGCGCTGATTAGTAATAGATAGAGCCATCAGAATACAGATAATGTATAGACCTGTCCGTATACATGCTGAAAGACTCTGCTCACAATCACACGTCAGCCAGACACTCTTATCACGCACTACTCTCTGCCTGTAACAGGCACACAGACAATATGTAAGCACCAGCATGGAACACCACCCAGTGCATCCTCTCTGCCACATTAGACAATCCACACTATCATAACCAGACCGGGAGGTCCACTCGGAAAACAGAATATCCCACCCTTCCGACAACCACCATTGCTCAGCTAAGCCACCAACACCCACACATGTCCCACACAGGGGTGCACCCAACATCACAATACTGCCTCCTGTCACACCACACAAACAATGGCAGGAATGAAAGACACAGGTCTGCCACAAGCATGGAATCAGAGCGCCGCCTGTTATGAGCCAAAGGTGCACCCTGACGTGGCAAATCAGATGATGCCGCAGTCATTTACTTACGATATTCACAATCAACAAACCGGCCCCCCCCCCCCCAAAACACCTTTCCGTACAACAATGTGTACCTTAACCTAACCCATATTGTGCCTTAACCTAACCCGTATTGTACCTTAACCTAACCCGTATTGCGCCTTAACCTAACCCGTATTGCGCCTTAACCTAACCCGTATTGCGCCTTAACCTAACCCGTATTGCGCCTTAACCTAACCCGTATTGCGCCTTAACCTAACCCGTATTGCGCCTTAACCTAACCCGTATTGCGCCTTAACCTAACCCGTATTGCGCCTTAACCTAACCCGTATTGCGCCTTAACCTAACCCGTATTGCGCCTTAACCTAACCTATGTTGCGCCTTAACCTAACCTATGTTGCGCCTTAACCTAACCTATGTTGCGCCTTAACCTAACCTATGTTGCGCCTTAACCTAACCTATGTTGCGCCTTAACCTAACCTATGTTGCGCCTTAACCTAACCTATGTTGCGCCTTAACCTAACCTATGTTGCGCCTTAGCCTAACCTATGTTGCGCCTTAACTTAACCCATATTGTACCTTAACCTAATCCATGTTGCGCCTTAACCTAACCCATATTGTACCTTAACCTAACCCATATTGTACCTTAACCTAACCCATATTGTACCTTAACCTAACCCATATTGTACCTTAACCTAACCCATATTGTACCTTAACCTAACCCATATTGTACCTTAACCTAACCCATATTGTACCTTAACCTAACCCATATTGTACCTTAACCTAACCCATATTGTACCTTAACCTAACCCATATTGTACCTTAACCTAACCTATGTTGCGCCTTAACCTAACCTATGTTGCGCCTTAACCTAACCTATGTTGCGCCTTAACCTAACCTATGTTGCGCCTTAGCCTAACCTATGTTGCGCCTTAACCTAACCCATATTGTACCTTAACCTAACCCATGTTGCGCCTTAACCTAACCCATATTGTACCTTAACCTAACCCATATTGTACCTTAACCTAACCCATATTGTACCTTAACCTAACCCATGTTGTACCTTAACCTAACCCATGTTGTACCTTAACCTAACCCATGTTGCGCCTTAACCTAACCCATGTTGCGCCTTAACCTAACCCATGTTGCGCCTTAACCTAACCTATGTTGCGCCTAAACCTAACCTATGTTGCGCCTAAACCCAACACACGTTGGGCCTAAACCCAACACACGTTGGGCCTAAACCCAACACACGTTGGGCCTTAACCCAACACACGTTGGGCCTTAACCCAACACACGTTGGGCCTTAACCCAACACACGTTGGGCCTTAACCCAACACACGTTGGGCCTTAACCCAACACACGTTGGGCCTTAACCCAACACACGTTGGGCCTTAACCCAACACACGTTGGGCCTTAACCCAACACACGTTGGGCCTTAACCCAACACACGTTGGGCCTTAACCCAACACACGTTGGGCCTTAACCCAACACACGTTGGGCCTTAACCCAACACACGTTGGGCCTTAACCCAACACACGTTGGGCCTTAACCCAACACACGTTGGGCCTTAACCCAACACACGTTGGGCCTTAACCCAACACACGTTGGGCCTTAACCCAACACACGTTGGGCCTTAACCCAACACACGTTGGGCCTTAACCCAACACACGTTGGGCCTTAACCCAACACACGTTGGGCCTTAACCTGCTCTGTAATTGTCATACGACGCGTTAAATTAGTGTAGTGTTGCCTAACTGCAACCCCCGCAATATAGTTTGCTACTCGCACTGCCCGGTCCCCAGAGTATCGCTTCATGTTAAACACCTTGCAGCTATACACTGTAATGCGGATGGCAGCAGGACGTACATGCTCAATGCCCTTCGCAGTTGTTCATTGGCATTCGCATGGCGAAGCACAGCCTACGTTGTGGTACGGCTTGTGTCAACTGTCCGCTGATGTTGTACGTCCAAATCACACACTGTACTGCACATTGGTCCTCATGTACTGAATGATACATCGTGGTACATGTGTGACCGTACCACGACTGCGCCAACAACGGCGAACCATACGGTCCAAATATTGTGCACTCAGCTACGTGTCGTCTCCCTATAAGAGCTGGATTGCAGTATGGTATGCCGTGGATGGCGATCAGCATGAGCCGTCTGTTGATGTAGTGGCGCGTGTTGTCAGACGTAGTCGTCTCTTCTCACACACCGTGATAGCATGGTGCACTGCGTTCCACATCTGCGACATGCGACAGAGGCCGGTTGACAGTCGTTCGCGCAATGGACATCGCATACGTACGGGGGCCACCTTCCACGTGTTCGCGAAGCGTGCACATGTTGTTGCGTGTATGTGGGCAGACATAGTGTGTCGTGACACCTGACACAGGCATGCAACAATCGTTGAATTTGCAAATGGCGATGGACGTCTACGTTTGCTGGTGACGTTACGCAAATGAACAACTGGTAAACCGTTGTGGTGCGGTTGTTCTCGCTAGAGGTGAATCAGTGATGGCGACGATCGGTTGAGCTACCAACCGGTTGTTTCAGCGATACCCACCATGCCCACGAACGTGAATGGCATGTGGGTGTGAAGCGATACGCGGCGGTGGCTGGGTGGGACCGTCCCCGGCCGGTGAGGGGGGGCCTCCCGGCGTGCTGGCCGCGCGGTGCGTGGGCGCACGCGCTACAGCCGGCTGGTGGGGGCGGCCAGTGGCAGGCGCGCCGGCCGACGGAGGCGGCAGGCGGCGCAGCTGCGCGCCGGCGCACCCTGCACGCGGCGCCGTGCGGCCAAAGTAGGTCCTCGCGGGCCCGGTGCGAAGCGCGGTGGACATCTGCAGTGTGCTGGTCCGATTGAGGACTGTGTGCGCTGAGGATGCGCCGCCGCCCGGCGCTCGGCGCCGCGACGCCGTCTGCTGCTCGGTCGCCTCTGCGGTTCTCGCAGGTGGATTGTATCGCAGCTGTGCGGACGTGTTGGCGCGTGCGCTGTGCTGGGAGTGTTCGCTTCGGCACCCAAGTGGGGCTTTTGTCCTTCTGTGGCGCTGGCGTTGGAGCTGCCGGCCACCGTAGGTGGCGCGTGTTGTCTCCCGCCGGCAATGCCACGACAGCACGCTCCCGGGCCTCTGTCGGCAGCGGCAAGCTCAGTTGGGAGCACGGGTGGTCGCACCTAAAGCGTCTACTCGCCAAACTCCGGGCGATTGCGCCTCTCTCGAACCCGACCAAGTACTTAGGACGGCGCTGCGCGCCGCCGGGACCTGAGAGGGTTTCGAGGTGTATTGTGCAGGGGAGCTCAGCCTCCTCCTGTTTGCAGAATAATTGAGCGGACGCTTGCGTGTTCGCGCGGGCCCCCGGGACACACTCCCGGGCGGCCGGCTGCTCAGCTCTAGTTGACGCAGCTCCCTGGTTGATCCTGCCAGTAGTCATATGCTTGTCTCAAAGATTAAGCCATGCATGTCTCAGTACAAGCCGCATTAAGGTGAAACCGCGAATGGCTCATTAAATCAGTTATGGTTCCTTAGATCGTACCCACGTTACTTGGATAACTGTGGTAATTCTAGAGCTAATACATGCAAACAGAGTCCCGACCAGAGATGGAAGGGACGCTTTTATTAGATCAAAACCAATCGGTCGGCTCGTCCGGTCCGTTTGCCTTGGTGACTCTGAATAACTTTGGGCTGATCGCACGGTCCTCGTACCGGCGACGCATCTTTCAAATGTCTGCCTTATCAACTGTCGATGGTAGGTTCTGCGCCTACCATGGTTGTAACGGGTAACGGGGAATCAGGGTTCGATTCCGGAGAGGGAGCCTGAGAAACGGCTACCACATCCAAGGAAGGCAGCAGGCGCGCAAATTACCCACTCCCGGCACGGGGAGGTAGTGACGAAAAATAACGATACGGGACTCATCCGAGGCCCCGTAATCGGAATGAGTACACTTTAAATCCTTTAACGAGTATCTATTGGAGGGCAAGTCTGGTGCCAGCAGCCGCGGTAATTCCAGCTCCAATAGCGTATATTAAAGTTGTTGCGGTTAAAAAGCTCGTAGTTGGATTTGTGTCCCACGCTGTTGGTTCACCGCCCGTCGGTGTTTAACTGGCATGTATCGTGGGACGTCCTGCCGGTGGGGCGAGCTGAAGGCGTGCGACGCGCCTCGTGCGTGCTCGTGCGTCCCGAGGCGGACCCCGTTGCAATC
>NW_025726763.1:202500-210000 GCF_021461395.2 Schistocerca americana
GCGTCTGTTGGGCAGAGCCCCGGTGTCCTGGCTGGCTGCCCGGCGGTATATCTGGAGGAGTCGATTCGCCCCTTTGGGCGCTCGGGCTCCCGGCAAGCGCGCGCGGTTCTTCCCGGATGACGGACCTACCTGGCCCGGCCCCGGACCCGCGCCGCTGTTGGCTCGGGATGCTCTCGGGCGGAATAATCGCTCCCGTCAGCGGCGCTTCAGCTTTGGACAATTTCACGACCCGTCTTGAAACACGGACCAAGGAGTCTAACATGTGCGCGAGTCATTGGGCTGTACGAAACCTAAAGGCGTAATGAAAGTGAAGGTCTCGCCTTGCGCGGGCCGAGGGAGGATGGGGCTTCCCCGCCCTTCACGGGGCGGCGGCCTCCGCACTCCCGGGGCGTCTCGTCCTCATTGCGAGGTGAGGCGCACCTAGAGCGTACACGTTGGGACCCGAAAGATGGTGAACTATGCCTGGCCAGGACGAAGTCAGGGGAAACCCTGATGGAGGTCCGTAGCGATTCTGACGTGCAAATCGATCGTCGGAGCTGGGTATAGGGGCGAAAGACTAATCGAACCATCTAGTAGCTGGTTCCCTCCGAAGTTTCCCTCAGGATAGCTGGTGCTCGTACGAGTCTCATCCGGTAAAGCGAATGATTAGAGGCCTTGGGGCCGAAACGACCTCAACCTATTCTCAAACTTTAAATGGGTGAGATCTCCGGCTTGCTTGATATGCTGAAGCCGCGAGCAAACGACTCGGATCGGAGTGCCAAGTGGGCCACTTTTGGTAAGCAGAACTGGCGCTGTGGGATGAACCAAACGCCGAGTTAAGGCGCCCGAATCGACGCTCATGGGAAACCATGAAAGGCGTTGGTTGCTTAAGACAGCAGGACGGTGGCCATGGAAGTCGGAATCCGCTAAGGAGTGTGTAACAACTCACCTGCCGAAGCAACTAGCCCTGAAAATGGATGGCGCTGAAGCGTCGTGCCTATACTCGGCCGTCAGTCTGGCAGTCATGGCCGGTCCTTGCGGCCGGCCGCGAAGCCCTGACGAGTAGGAGGGTCGCGGCGGTGGGCGCAGAAGGGTCTGGGCGTGAGCCTGCCTGGAGCCGCCGTCGGTGCAGATCTTGGTGGTAGTAGCAAATACTCCAGCGAGGCCCTGGAGGGCTGACGCGGAGAAGGGTTTCGTGTGAACAGCCGTTGCACACGAGTCAGTCGATCCTAAGCCCTAGGAGAAATCCGATGTTGATGGGGGCCGTCATAGCATGATGCACTTTGTGCTGGCCCCCGTTGGGCGAAAGGGAATCCGGTTCCTATTCCGGAACCCGGCAGCGGAACCGATACAAGTCGGGCCCCTCTTTTAGAGATGCTCGTCGGGGTAACCCAAAAGGACCCAGAGACGCCGTCGGGAGATCGGGGAAGAGTTTTCTTTTCTGCATGAGCGTTCGAGTTCCCTGGAATCCTCTAGCAGGGAGATAGGGTTTGGAACGCGAAGAGCACCGCAGTTGCGGCGGTGTCCCGATCTTCCCCTCGGACCTTGAAAATCCGGGAGAGGGCCACGTGGAGGTGTCGCGCCGGTTCGTACCCATATCCGCAGCAGGTCTCCAAGGTGAAGAGCCTCTAGTCGATAGAATAATGTAGGTAAGGGAAGTCGGCAAATTGGATCCGTAACTTCGGGATAAGGATTGGCTATGAGGATCGGGGCGTGTCGGGCTTGGTCGGGAAGTGGGTCAGCGCTAACGTGCCGGGCCTGGGCGAGGTGAGTGCCGTAGGGGTGCCGGTAAGTGCGGGCGTTTAGCGCGGGCGTGGTCTGCTCTCGCCGTTGGTTGGCCTCGTGCTGGCCGGCGGTGCAGGATGCGCGCGCCTGCGCGGCGTTCGCGCCCCGGTGCTTCAACCTGCGTGCAGGATCCGAGCTCGGTCCCGTGCCTTGGCCTCCCACGGATCTTCCTTGCTGCGAGGCCGCGTCCGCCTTAGCGTGCTCCTCCGGGGGCGCGCGGGTGCGCGGATTCTCTTCGGCCGCCATTCAACGATCAACTCAGAACTGGCACGGACTGGGGGAATCCGACTGTCTAATTAAAACAAAGCATTGCGATGGCCCTAGCGGGTGTTGACGCAATGTGATTTCTGCCCAGTGCTCTGAATGTCAACGTGAAGAAATTCAAGCAAGCGCGGGTAAACGGCGGGAGTAACTATGACTCTCTTAAGGTAGCCAAATGCCTCGTCATCTAATTAGTGACGCGCATGAATGGATTAACGAGATTCCCGCTGTCCCTATCGTCGCGCGCGGTCGAGCGTCGCGTGCGCTCCCGTTCTTTCGGCATTTTGGGTGGGTAAATCGAGTGCGATTATTGTGAATTTTGGCACAGAGTTTCGTGTTGTGACATTACAACCTGTGTAGGAAAATCTTTGCCCTCGGTCGAACCGTTTTTGTGTTATGGTGACGTATTCGAAATTGGAGATTTAGCGTTGTGTCGTCTTAGTTACGGAAGTTGTGGTGTATGTGAAGTGCTTCACCGACGCAGACTACACCGTGGGACGTGCTGGCGCATCTCCTGGGTCCTCGAAAAGGTATTTGTGTCCAATTTTTCGAAAAAAACCGATGTTTTCATAAAGCCATGACTTACCACAAACTCGTGAATTCTTGCCACTTCAGTGGTACTGGACAGGTGCAGTAAATATATTTCATCTGTAAATGTGCAGTAAAGTGACCCACTGTGCCTGGAAAGTGCTGTTTTGGTGGTCGTGTGTTGCCCTTTGTCTCGCGCGCATCTCCGCGTGCACCACGTGCTTTTAGAAATCCGTTTCCATCCGCGTAGCTTCAGTCGTTATCTGGCTTTCAAGTACACGGCTGTGTTCTCCAGGTCTTCCTCCAGCGGACAGTGTGTAAACAAGTGGGTTTTCCATTGATAGTTTAGAAGATACAGGCAATCAAACCGAAGAACGCGTGGTAACCACGTGGCGACCGGAAGTTGCCGATAATCATCCAAAGAGGGGGTGTTCGGAAAAGTTCAACACCACCGATTGATAGACGTTCTTGTACTCTATCTGACGACATAGAGAAATTGTGGCGTACCTTTTAGAATAGAGCTATGAAATTGATTTTTCCTATGGGCGCGCACACGCGTCGTCTTTCTTCCGCGCCTATGCAGTAATCCGTTTGCATCCGCCTGACGGTAGCTGATAGCTGTTTTGAACGCATGCACTGCTGTTCCCCATGTGTTTCTCTATCCAAATATGAACAGAGAAGTGTACATTCTTTTGTGTGTTTAGGAGCTATAGGCACTGTAAGTGACGACATCGGAGCGGCCACGTGTCGGACCGTGCGCACACTGCGTTTTCTGTAGTAATCCGCTTGCATCCACGTGACGGCTTTCGGTAGCAGGATTGTACGCATGTGATAGTGTTCTCCATGTATCGTGCTATCCAGTGATGTAGAGGGAAGCACGTTTTTCCTTGTGAGTTCAATAGTACTGCCATTGCAAGCAAAGATACCGAAACGACCGAATGGTGACGGGAACTGCAGATTTCTGCGGCCAAATCCTGCCTGTAGGAAACTATCAAACACGTGTTCCCGTACGCCTTTTCATCCTCTATCGGTTGACGTAGAGAAATAGTGGTCCTTCTGTCATAATATAGCAGTGGAGCAGTATTTCCTTACGGCCTGCGCACACGCGCGGGCGACCTGTACTGCGCGGCACGCTGCGCGAAGAAATCTGTTAGCAGTGGCTTAGCGACGGTCTCTAGGGGAAACTCAAGACAAGGCGAGTGCTATATGGTTCATCTCCTGGCAGATGGAGTGTAAAATGCCTTGTTCTCCGACCATAGTATAGCAGCTATTGTCATTATTCTTTCGTAATCGGAAGTCACATCGCCGAAACTCGAAAGCTGTAGTTAGTGAAGTGCTCTCTGTTCCTCCACGTATCTCATTTCTTCAATGAGTAGGGCTCTTATTGCAGAACTGACCCTCTCGCTCGGCAGTCACCAATGATACCAGCCTTTCTGTTGACGTGTTATAGTCTGCCCTCACATTTCCTGCAGGTGGTATAATTATAGCCTGTCCCTACATCCTCTGCTGTCTGTTAGGGTAAAACACTATCAACATGAGAAAGATCGCGTGCAACATGTGTCTGTAATTATGAAACTGTGTAACTATGTGTTAGGTTAGGATAGTAAACTGAAAAGAAAAATCGAGTGCAGTGACAGCTCTCATGCGTGAACATCGATGGAAGGAAATCGATCAGGCTGAGCAGGTGTTTAATATTGTGTAAATGTGTGTTAGGTTAGGAAATGGAACTGAAAAGATAAATCGTGTGCTGTGACAGCACCTTCGTTGTTATCATTTTGTCTGTAGTTTGTATTTCTCCCTCTCCCAATATGTGTGTCTTATTGTTTAGTCCATGCTAGGTTAGGAAATACTTTCAGAGAAGTTAAGTCGTATGTACTGTGTAGCTGTCAGCTCTGCATGAACGTCGACGATAGGAAATAGACTCCTTGGTTTTTAGCATCGTAGGTTACATAGGGCCCTTATACTTCTCATGTTATTATTAGGTTAGTAACTCTACTTTCTTTTTTTTTTTATTTTAGGTTATAGAACTCTAGTTACATAAGAAATATCATGTAAATGTGTGAAGGTGGAAGAGGATAGTGGCTGGCACCTAGAGCAAACTTGCCATAGAAGTTTTCTGTTCCCTGAAGTGTTCTCATCACAGGTGGAAGTCTAAGCCCTAAGGAAGAGAAGAGCTCTGAAAAGCCGCCCCAAAATGGGGCCCAGTAAAGAAAATGTAGATATAGGAAAGGAAGTGGGCCGAAATTCCATGAATCCAAGTGACAAGGAAGGAGCTAAGACATGTACCGACCTACAAGCAATGACAAACATAAGAGAAGAGATGGAGGCGTTTCTGTTTAACGAGAACAACAAGATAAACAATGCCCAGAAGAAATTCATACTAGGGAAACTGTCAGTATACGAGCAGATACTGAAGAAATATGAAATGGATATTCTAGAGCTCACAACAGAGCTGAGATGCGTCAAGGCTACTCTAAATACATCTCCTGTAAAAGTCGAGAGCTATGCCAGCAAGGCAGCGGCACAACCATCCATACCAAAAAACGAGCCCAGGAAGACCCAGCAACCAAAAATTCTCATGATCAAACCAGCAGAGGGAGCTCAGAAAACGGACAAAGAACTTCAAGAAACAGTAAGGACGCTAATCGCCACTTCACTAAAAGATGTAAGGATCTCAAAATGTAAGGCAGTAAAAGACAAAGGCATTGTTCTTGAGGTCCCAAACGATCAGGATGCAGAAAAAATAAGGAAGTGTGGAGACATAGCTCAGTCCGGAATTGCTATATCAGATCCAAAGAAAAGAAATCCAAAAGTAATCATTTTCGACGTCCCAAGACAGACAACAGAAGAGGAGATGAAAACTGAGCTGTTTGAAAGAAACCTCTCCAGGCTCAACACGTCTCAGGAAGAAGTTATGGATGGCATCAAGGTGCTGTTCAAGACTGGCCCAAAGGAACGGGAAGATGTAAACTTGGTTTTGGAGACAACACCAGAGATCTGGAATAAGCTAACACAGCAGGGCCGTGTCTACATAAATTGTACCTCACACAAAGTGAGAAACTACAACAACATAAACAGGTGTTTTAAATGCCAGGGACATGGACACACAGCTGCTAAATGCACGAGTGCAGAAAACACCTGTGGTCACTGCGCAGCATCTGGACACACCTACAAGGACTGCCCAACGAAAGATCAGCAAGCACACTGTGCAAACTGCAAGCGTGCTAAGAAGCCACACAACCATGCCGTAACAGAGAAATCCTGCCCAGAATATAACAGAGTCAAGGCCATAATAACCTACAGAACTGATTATGGCCAGTAGGGACGATTCAGTTCTGCGAACTGGAAGAAGACAAGGGACTGGCACACAGAACAATGTCATAAGGATTCTCCAAATAAATGGGCAAAGGGCAAAAGTAGTCCCTGATCAACTGGCACAGAGGGTAAATGAGGAGAATGTGGATGTGCTGTTGATACAGGAACCCTACTGTATAAACAACAAAGTAGTAGGCTATCCCCCAAATTACCAGCTCATGTATAGCGCCAAAGATGGAGCGACAAAGGCAGCTATAGCAGCTAGGTCGCAGACACTAACAGCAATGCAGCTCACAAATTTCTGCAACAAGCACATGGCTGTTGCTAGTGTAAGTGGGAATTTTGGCGAGATTTATGTAGTTAGCCTCTACTGCCAATATGGTTCACCTATAGATCAGTTCCTCCAAGAATTGGAGGTCATCCTGGACAAACTGAGTGGGAAAGCAATAGTCATAGGAGCTGATACAAATGCCAACTCACCAGTCTGGCACAGCCAAACAACAGACGAGGCAGGCAGAAAGTTGGAGGACTTTATCTCTCAACATGGTCTTCTGGTCATAAATGAGAGATCGCAGCTAACTACTTTCAGTGGGCCCAATGGGGAGAGTAATATCGATGTTACTATATGTACACCCTTAGCTGCCAGAATGCTGTGTAGGTGGATGGTCCATGAGGAATGGACATCAAGTGACCACAGGGCGATCACTTATGAGGCCAGAGTACCCCAAAGAATGAGGGCAAAAGAAGAACTCCCAAATTACAATACAAGCGGTGCAAAGTGGTCCATTTTTGATAGACGGCTCATTAGTGCCACAGAGAACTGGCTACAAAATCCACAGGAGGGAGTCAACGAAAAGGTAAACAGACTGCAGGTGGCAGTCTATGAGAGCTGTAAAAAATCAATGAGAAGGAAGAGACAGGTGCAAAATCCAGTACCATGGTGGAACACAAAACTAGCAAACCTGCGGCGGGATACCATGTCTGCACGGCGATTACTACAACACACACGCAAAAGCGGAAACGAAACTGCTCTGGTAGCTGCAAAGAGCAACTACAACAAAATTAAAAACAGGTTCAACAAGGAAATAGCCAAGGCGAAAGAAGAGACATGGCAGAAGTGGGTCTCTGACTGTGACAAAAACGATCCATGGGCCATAACGAGAAGGGTACTCCAGCCTAAATACGGCACAGAGAATGTAATTAGCAACATTAAAACTGGGAACCAGACTCTTACCATGACATGGGAAGAGACTATAAAATCACTGCTCCAAACCCTCTTACCTGACGACGATGCGGATCAGGATACTGAAGATCAGCTAGTTGTGAAACTCGAAAACGAGAGTTACAACAATGTGGAGCTGGATCCAGACTTTACAACTGAGGAAATAGGCGCTGCTATTAAGGCCTGCAAACCAGGAAGAGCAACAGGTCCTGATGGCATTGATGATGCAGTGATCAAAAGAGTATGGCATACCAGCCCTCACCTCCTTTCAGAGATATACAACACCTGTCTACGGGAAAGGAGAGTCCCAGAAACATGGAAGAAAGGAAGAGTGTGCATACTTCTCAAATCGGAGGACAAACCAAGGGATGAGCCAAAATCATACCGCCCAATATGCCTTCTCCCCATCC
>NW_025726763.1:215000-220000 GCF_021461395.2 Schistocerca americana
TCACTAATGTACAGAGATACAATAGTTTCGACTGGAACCGGATTAAACGTATACACGGCGCTGATTAGTAATAGATAGAGCCATCAGAATACAGATAATGTATAGACCTGTCCGTATACATGCTGAAAGACTCTGCTCACAATCACACGTCAGCCAGACACTCTTATCACGCACTACTCTCTGCCTGTAACAGGCACACAGACAATATGTAAGCACCAGCATGGAACACCACCCAGTGCATCCTCTCTGCCACATTAGACAATCCACACTATCATAACCAGACCGGGAGGTCCACTCGGAAAACAGAATATCCCACCCTTCCGACAACCACCATTGCTCAGCTAAGCCACCAACACCCACACATGTCCCACACAGGGGTGCACCCAACATCACAATACTGCCTCCTGTCACACCACACAAACAATGGCAGGAATGAAAGACACAGGTCTGCCACAAGCATGGAATCAGAGCGCCGCCTGTTATGAGCCAAAGGTGCACCCTGACGTGGCAAATCAGATGATGCCGCAGTCATTTACTTACGATATTCACAATCAACAAACCGGCCCCCCCCCCCCCCCAAAACACCTTTCCGTACAACAATGTGTACCTTAACCTAACCCATATTGTGCCTTAACCTAACCCGTATTGTACCTTAACCTAACCCGTATTGCGCCTTAACCTAACCCGTATTGCGCCTTAACCTAACCCGTATTGCGCCTTAACCTAACCCGTATTGCGCCTTAACCTAACCCGTATTGCGCCTTAACCTAACCCGTATTGCGCCTTAACCTAACCCGTATTGCGCCTTAACCTAACCCGTATTGCGCCTTAACCTAACCCGTATTGCGCCTTAACCTAACCCGTATTGCGCCTTAACCTAACCTATGTTGCGCCTTAACCTAACCTATGTTGCGCCTTAACCTAACCTATGTTGCGCCTTAACCTAACCTATGTTGCGCCTTAACCTAACCTATGTTGCGCCTTAACCTAACCTATGTTGCGCCTTAACCTAACCTATGTTGCGCCTTAACCTAACCTATGTTGCGCCTTAACCTAACCTATGTTGCGCCTTAACCTAACCTATGTTGCGCCTTAGCCTAACCTATGTTGCGCCTTAACCTAACCCATATTGTACCTTAACCTAACCCATGTTGCGCCTTAACCTAACCCATATTGTACCTTAACCTAACCCATATTGTACCTTAACCTAACCCATATTGTACCTTAACCTAACCCATATTGTACCTTAACCTAACCCATATTGTACCTTAACCTAACCCATATTGTACCTTAACCTAACCCATATTGTACCTTAACCTAACCCATATTGTACCTTAACCTAACCCATATTGTACCTTAACCTAACCCATATTGTACCTTAACCTAACCTATGTTGCGCCTTAACCTAACCTATGTTGCGCCTTAACCTAACCTATGTTGCGCCTTAACCTAACCTATGTTGCGCCTTAGCCTAACCTATGTTGCGCCTTAACCTAACCCATATTGTACCTTAACCTAACCCATGTTGCGCCTTAACCTAACCCATATTGTACCTTAACCTAACCCATATTGTACCTTAACCTAACCCATATTGTACCTTAACCTAACCCATGTTGTACCCTAACCTAACCCATGTTGTACCTTAACCTAACCCATGTTGCGCCTTAACCTAGCCCATGTTGCGCCTTAACCTAACCCATGTTGCGCCTTAACCTAACCTATGTTGCGCCTAAACCTAACCTATGTTGCGCCTAAACCCAACACACGTTGGGCCTAAACCCAACACACGTTGGGCCTAAACCCAACACACGTTGGGCCTTAACCCAACACACGTTGGGCCTTAACCCAACACACGTTGGGCCTTAACCCAACACACGTTGGGCCTTAACCCAACACACGTTGGGCCTTAACCCAACACACGTTGGGCCTTAACCCAACACACGTTGGGCCTTAACCCAACACACGTTGGGCCTTAACCCAACACACGTTGGGCCTTAACCCAACACACGTTGGGCCTTAACCCAACACACGTTGGGCCTTAACCCAACACACGTTGGGCCTTAACCCAACACACGTTGGGCCTTAACCCAACACACGTTGGGCCTTAACCCAACACACGTTGGGCCTTAACCCAACACACGTTGGGCCTTAACCCAACACACGTTGGGCCTTAACCCAACACACGTTGGGCCTTAACCCAACACACGTTGGGCCTTAACCCAACACACGTTGGGCCTTAACCTGCTCTGTAATTGTCATACGACGCGTTAAATTAGTGTAGTGTTGCCTAACTGCAACCCCCGCAATATAGTTTGCTACTCGCACTGCCCGGTCCCCAGAGTATCGCTTCATGTTAAACACCTTGCAGCTATACACTGTAATGCGGATGGCAGCAGGACGTACATGCTCAATGCCCTTCGCAGTTGTTCATTGGCATTCGCATGGCGAAGCACAGCCTACGTTGTGGTACGGCTTGTGTCAACTGTCCGCTGATGTTGTACGTCCAAATCACACACTGTACTGCACATTGGTCCTCATGTACTGAATGATACATCGTGGTACATGTGTGACCGTACCACGACTGCGCCAACAACGGCGAACCATACGGTCCAAATATTGTGCACTCAGCTACGTGTCGTCTCCCTATAAGAGCTGGATTGCAGTATGGTATGCCGTGGATGGCGATCAGCATGAGCCGTCTGTTGATGTAGTGGCGCGTGTTGTCAGACGTAGTCGTCTCTTCTCACACACCGTGATAGCATGGTGCACTGCGTTCCACATCTGCGACATGCGACAGAGGCCGGTTGACAGTCGTTCGCGCAATGGACATCGCATACGTACGGGGGCCACCTTCCACGTGTTCGCGAAGCGTGCACATGTTGTTGCGTGTATGTGGGCAGACATAGTGTGTCGTGACACCTGACACAGGCATGCAACAATCGTTGAATTTGCAAATGGCGATGGACGTCTACGTTTGCTGGTGACGTTACGCAAATGAACAACTGGTAAACCGTTGTGGTGCGGTTGTTCTCGCTAGAGGTGAATCAGTGATGGCGACGATCGGTTGAGCTACCAACCGGTTGTTTCAGCGATACCCACCATGCCCACGAACGTGAATGGCATGTGGGTGTGAAGCGATACGCGGCGGTGGCTGGGTGGGACCGTCCCCGGCCGGTGAGGGGGGGGCCTCCCGGCGTGCTGGCCGCGCGGTGCGTGGGCGCACGCGCTACAGCCGGCTGGTGGGGGCGGCCAGTGGCAGGCGCGCCGGCCGACGGAGGCGGCAGGCGGCGCAGCTGCGCGCCGGCGCACCCTGCACGCGGCGCCGTGCGGCCAAAGTAGGTCCTCGCGGGCCCGGTGCGAAGCGCGGTGGACATCTGCAGTGTGCTGGTCCGATTGAGGACTGTGTGCGCTGAGGATGCGCCGCCGCCCGGCGCTCGGCGCCGCGACGCCGTCTGCTGCTCGGTCGCCTCTGCGGTTCTCGCAGGTGGATTGTATCGCAGCTGTGCGGACGTGTTGGCGCGTGCGCTGTGCTGGGAGTGTTCGCTTCGGCACCCAAGTGGGGCTTTTGTCCTTCTGTGGCGCTGGCGTTGGAGCTGCCGGCCACCGTAGGTGGCGCGTGTTGTCTCCCGCCGGCAATGCCACGACAGCACGCTCCCGGGCCTCTGTCGGCAGCGGCAAGCTCAGTTGGGAGCACGGGTGGTCGCACCTAAAGCGTCTACTCGCCAAACTCCGGGCGATTGCGCCTCTCTCGAACCCGACCAAGTACTTAGGACGGCGCTGCGCGCCGCCGGGACCTGAGAGGGTTTCGAGGTGTATTGTGCAGGGGAGCTCAGCCTCCTCCTGTTTGCAGAATAATTGAGCGGACGCTTGCGTGTTCGCGCGGGCCCCCGGGACACACTCCCGGGCGGCCGGCTGCTCAGCTCTAGTTGACGCAGCTCCCTGGTTGATCCTGCCAGTAGTCATATGCTTGTCTCAAAGATTAAGCCATGCATGTCTCAGTACAAGCCGCATTAAGGTGAAACCGCGAATGGCTCATTAAATCAGTTATGGTTCCTTAGATCGTACCCACGTTACTTGGATAACTGTGGTAATTCTAGAGCTAATACATGCAAGCAGAGTCCCGACCAGAGATGGAAGGGACGCTTTTATTAGATCAAAACCAATCGGTCGGCTCGTCCGGTCCGTTTGCCTTGGTGACTCTGAATAACTTTGGGCTGATCGCACGGTCCTCGTACCGGCGACGCATCTTTCAAATGTCTGCCTTATCAACTGTCGATGGTAGGTTCTGCGCCTACCATGGTTGTAACGGGTAACGGGGAATCAGGGTTCGATTCCGGAGAGGGAGCCTGAGAAACGGCTACCACATCCAAGGAAGGCAGCAGGCGCGCAAATTACCCACTCCCGGCACGGGGAGGTAGTGACGAAAAATAACGATACGGGACTCATCCGAGGCCCCGTAATCGGAATGAGTACACTTTAAATCCTTTAACGAGTATCTATTGGAGGGCAAGTCTGGTGCCAGCAGCCGCGGTAATTCCAGCTCCAATAGCGTATATTAAAGTTGTTGCGGTTAAAAAGCTCGTAGTTGGATTTGTGTCCCACGCTGTTGGTTCACCGCCCGTCGGTGTTTAACTGGCATGTATCGTGGGACGTCCTGCCGGTGGGGCGAGCTGAAGGCGTGCGACGCGCCTCGTGCGTGCTCGTGCGTCCCGAGGCGGACCCCGTTGCAATCCTACCAGGGTGCTCTTGAGTGAGTGTCTCGGTGGGCCGGCACGTTTACTTTGAACAAATTAGAGTGCTTAAAGCAGGCAAGCCCGCCTGAATACTGTGTGCATGGAATAATGGAATAGGACCTCGGTTCTATTTTGTTGGTTTTCGGAACCCGAGGTAATGATTAATAGGGACAGGCGGGGGCATTCGTATTGCGACGTTAGAGGTGAAATTCTTGGATCGTCGCAAGACGAACAGAAGCGAAAGCATTTGCCAAGTATGTTTTCATT
>NW_025726763.1:222500-230000 GCF_021461395.2 Schistocerca americana
GAGTCATTGGGCTGTACGAAACCTAAAGGCGTAATGAAAGTGAAGGTCTCGCCTTGCGCGGGCCGAGGGAGGATGGGGCTTCCCCGCCCTTCACGGGGCGGCGGCCTCCGCACTCCCGGGGCGTCTCGTCCTCATTGCGAGGTGAGGCGCACCTAGAGCGTACACGTTGGGACCCGAAAGATGGTGAACTATGCCTGGCCAGGACGAAGTCAGGGGAAACCCTGATGGAGGTCCGTAGCGATTCTGACGTGCAAATCGATCGTCGGAGCTGGGTATAGGGGCGAAAGACTAATCGAACCATCTAGTAGCTGGTTCCCTCCGAAGTTTCCCTCAGGATAGCTGGTGCTCGTACGAGTCTCATCCGGTAAAGCGAATGATTAGAGGCCTTGGGGCCGAAACGACCTCAACCTATTCTCAAACTTTAAATGGGTGAGATCTCCGGCTTGCTTGATATGCTGAAGCCGCGAGCAAACGACTCGGATCGGAGTGCCAAGTGGGCCACTTTTGGTAAGCAGAACTGGCGCTGTGGGATGAACCAAACGCCGAGTTAAGGCGCCCGAATCGACGCTCATGGGAAACCATGAAAGGCGTTGGTTGCTTAAGACAGCAGGACGGTGGCCATGGAAGTCGGAATCCGCTAAGGAGTGTGTAACAACTCACCTGCCGAAGCAACTAGCCCTGAAAATGGATGGCGCTGAAGCGTCGTGCCTATACTCGGCCGTCAGTCTGGCAGTCATGGCCGGTCCTTGCGGCCGGCCGCGAAGCCCTGACGAGTAGGAGGGTCGCGGCGGTGGGCGCAGAAGGGTCTGGGCGTGAGCCTGCCTGGAGCCGCCGTCGGTGCAGATCTTGGTGGTAGTAGCAAATACTCCAGCGAGGCCCTGGAGGGCTGACGCGGAGAAGGGTTTCGTGTGAACAGCCGTTGCACACGAGTCAGTCGATCCTAAGCCCTAGGAGAAATCCGATGTTGATGGGGGCCGTCATAGCATGATGCACTTTGTGCTGGCCCCCGTTGGGCGAAAGGGAATCCGGTTCCTATTCCGGAACCCGGCAGCGGAACCGATACAAGTCGGGCCCCTCTTTTAGAGATGCTCGTCGGGGTAACCCAAAAGGACCCGGAGACGCCGTCGGGAGATCGGGGAAGAGTTTTCTTTTCTGCATGAGCGTTCGAGTTCCCTGGAATCCTCTAGCAGGGAGATAGGGTTTGGAACGCGAAGAGCACCGCAGTTGCGGCGGTGTCCCGATCTTCCCCTCGGACCTTGAAAATCCGGGAGAGGGCCACGTGGAGGTGTCGCGCCGGTTCGTACCCATATCCGCAGCAGGTCTCCAAGGTGAAGAGCCTCTAGTCGATAGAATAATGTAGGTAAGGGAAGTCGGCAAATTGGATCCGTAACTTCGGGATAAGGATTGGCTCTGAGGATCGGGGCGTGTCGGGCTTGGTCGGGAAGTGGGTCAGCGCTAACGTGCCGGGCCTGGGCGAGGTGAGTGCCGTAGGGGTGCCGGTAAGTGCGGGCGTTTAGCGCGGGCGTGGTCTGCTCTCGCCGTTGGTTGGCCTCGTGCTGGCCGGCGGTGCAGGATGCGCGCGCCTGCGCGGCGTTCGCGCCCCGGTGCTTCAACCTGCGTGCAGGATCCGAGCTCGGTCCCGTGCCTTGGCCTCCCACGGATCTTCCTTGCTGCGAGGCCGCGTCCGCCTTAGCGTGCTCCTCCGGGGGCGCGCGGGTGCGCGGATTCTCTTCGGCCGCCATTCAACGATCAACTCAGAACTGGCACGGACTGGGGGAATCCGACTGTCTAATTAAAACAAAGCATTGCGATGGCCCTAGCGGGTGTTGACGCAATGTGATTTCTGCCCAGTGCTCTGAATGTCAACGTGAAGAAATTCAAGCAAGCGCGGGTAAACGGCGGGAGTAACTATGACTCTCTTAAGGTAGCCAAATGCCTCGTCATCTAATTAGTGACGCGCATGAATGGATTAACGAGATTCCCGCTGTCCCTATGGGAAATCGGTCTGCGTGGCGCCACCTGGGGAAGGTGTGTTGCCTTCCATAACTGGGTTAAAACCGCCAGGAGACCCTCTGATTCCCTGAATTCGACGATCGCATCAGGGCTCGGAGGAACCTGAGTGGGGCGGGGACCGTAATGTCCAATCCCGTGGCCTTGTCGTGGCCCCATAGCTCAGTAACCCCCTTGATGGGGTGAAGCTAACACGGGATGGGCCGTCCATGCATGACGTTAAAAAGCTAGCCCTTAACTGGGTGCAACCCACACTGGTCCGCACTGGCCCACCGTGAATTATCAAAAGCGGTGGGTGAGACATGGTCGGTCATGATCCCCCGGTACGTGTGGAGACCCTCCGGGGAACGTAACTCGGGTTTGAGTGCCGCACCGTCTCGTTGATGTCAAACTCCACGTATAAGACCCGGACTGACTCCTTTAACACCTTCCGGGCTGCGTTGATAGGTGTGGGTTGTCGTTGTGTCAAGGCAGGACGTAAAACTCCCGTCCTGGCAGGACGTTAAATGCCCCCAACCCAAGCGAAAGCAAAGGGTGCATGGCGCAGGGGGAGCTGCGTTACGAGAGACACGACACCGGTCTCTCCTGAGTTGAGCGCGGTGGCTGGGCGAGGGTATGAGGGTAAGTCTCACGACGATCCCGGAACCCTGCAGTCTGGCTGCTGCAGTTCCTCACGTCTTGGACGACGTTAAATGTCCCCCAACCCAAAGCGAAAGCAAAGGGTGCGTGGCGCAGGGGAAGCTGCGCTAGAAGGGACACAACATCTGTCCCTGCACAGGGCACAACAACACCGGTGCCCTGTCTTCCTACGGTCACATTTGCTGGGGAGGGATCGCGGCCTGAGCCGGCAAAGGCTCATCGCCGTGAACGGGATGTCCCGGACACGTTCCGCCAAGCCAGGGCATGGTGACATGTCCCTGGCTAGGTTAGATGGGGCCAGACCCCCGAACGTCTGGGGGACCGACCCAGCACCTGGGTAGGGCTGGGTCCTTGGCCTGATGGTGGAAACTCGGCCTATTAGGGGGCGAAGGCCGAGAGGTGAATCCGCCTCTCCGGAATGCGATGGGCATTTGCCGGGGAGGGACGGGTGAAATCTCCAGTGATGTGATCGTGGAAGGGGACTAGTACGCTGGAAACGGCGCGCTAAACCCAGCAGCTCATAAGGCTCTTGGTCAGGGGGCGGGACTGGTGAGCGAGCTGCAGATAGCCTCCCCCCATGCCAGAGAGGCCGGTCCGGGGAAAGAGACGGGCCTCCACACTTTGTCACTCTTCTGGAATAATGGCTGAAAATACGGAGAGTGATTATGCGCATGCGGAGCCAGACGCTCCAATAGGAGAATTTGATGAGATGAGTGTCGCGGAGCGACACGCGTATTTCCTGCGTCTTTTCGACAGAAGCGTTAAGCATGGGAAGATTAATGCAGAGCAGATTAGAGCCATTAAGGAGAATATAGCCACCTGGGCTCTGGCTCATGCTAGGCTCGAAGGTCAGTATGCCGAAGTAAAAGAAGAAAATGAAAGGATGAGAAAAGAACAACAACAACAACCTAAGAAGTCATATGCTGCAGCTGCAGCTTTGCCAGTACAGCCGAAACGGACTGTACAAGAAACAATAAAAATTAATTTAGAAAAAACCGTTCCCACAGTATTTGTGAAACCAAAGAAAGGTGAAGACGTACGGAAGGTAAAAGAACGATTTGAAAAGAGTGTGAATCCCCGGATTGATAAAATAAAAATAAATCAAGTTAGGACAACTAAAAACATACTGATAGTGGAACTAGCCTCTCCTGAGGATAGTGAAAAATTAATAAATAACCCAAAAGTGAAGGAGAACTTTACATGTGAAAAACCGAGAAAACGAAGACCCCTTATGATGTTATATGATGTCCCCTCGTATATGACAGTTGACGATGTCACGGACTGTGTATACGAACAGAATTTTGAAGACAAAATGACTCGAGAAGAGTTCCTGGAAAAATTCAAGCCAAGATTTAAGGCAGGCCCGCGAGACAGATCAACTGTACACCACGCGGTGGAGATAGCCCCCGACCTCAGAAAAGAAATAATTAAGACGAACAGACTGTACATAGGGTACAATGCGATACCCACAAAGGATTATACGGCACTGGCCAAATGTTCCAAGTGCCAGGATTATGGCCATGTGGCAAAATACT
Organism: Schistocerca americana; assembly: GCF_021461395.2. Lineage (NCBI taxonomy): Eukaryota > Metazoa > Arthropoda > Insecta > Orthoptera > Acrididae > Schistocerca > Schistocerca americana. Next base: position 226,685 of record NW_025726763.1, read on the forward strand.
GCACATTTGAAGCACCAGTATGCCACAACTGTGGAGAGGACGGTCATGACAAAAGGAATTGTAAACAAACACCTGTCTGCATCCCCTGTAAATACAGGAAGAGAACCTGTCACACTCCAGGGAAGGAGTGCCTAACGTATAAATTACTGATCCAAAGACTGATACAAAGAACCGATTATGGCGACTAGCTATAACATAACAAAACACAAATCACCAAGTAAGTCGCTAAGGGATGCGAATAGGTGGAGAAAATTAAGATTATCTCATCTGTCCTTGGACGATTGTACTGGGGTGGAGGGGAGGTCTTATACTGTTACAGGTGCACCAGAGCAGCGCGAGATGGCGGCTTCCTCCTCCCGGGCGGGGTCTGTCCTGGTCCTCGGGGAGGGGCAACTGGTGACGGCGGCTGCCGAGGCGACGGAGGGAAGTGTGTGCACACTCCCAACTCCACCGGTGCGGCTGCTGACGCCGGACCCCTCCTGCCGGGCCGAGACCGCCCCGGCTGCTGGGGGATGCCCGCCGCCTACAGCGACCACAGAGGCGAAAGAGGGGAGTATTTATACTCTCCCAGTTCCATTGGTGCAGCCAGAAATGACGGAAGCCTCCTGCCAAGCCGGGTCCTTCCTGGCGGCCAGCAGGCGGCCTCCAACCAAAATGGCCGAGGAGGTGGAGGAGGGGAGTACTTATACACTCCCAGTCCCACCAGTGCGGCCACCGACAGCCGACTTCTCCTGCCAAGCCGGGTCCTTCCTGGCTAGGAGAAGTCTACCAGCTTCATTTATGAAGGCAGAGGAAGGTGCGGCGCGAGACTCCCGTTTGGCTGGGGTTTCCCTAGCCTTGGAGACGACGCCGCTGGTGACTCTAGCAGAAGACACCGAAAATTGTCATTCAATAGTCAGTGTGCATGAAGTAGATAATAAACAATTAACTCTTGGTGATGGTTCTTTGGGATTAAAAGTAGATAACAAAACTGTAGGAGAACTAGCTGGTGATGGCTCTGTAACTGTAAATACACCTAAATACAACACATGCCCGCCAGGGAACATATATAATATTTGTAGTGAAACATTGCAGCTTGGTAGGTTGGAGAACCAGACATTGATGATGGCTGCTCTGAGGCAGTTGGTCAGAGCTGGGCACCCGAGAGGGAACAAGATCACATTTCCAACTCTGGAGGATGTAGACTGCGTCCAGCTAGCGGCGGTGAATATTCCCCATGACTATGAACAATTAAAAGAACTAGTCACTAAAGTATACGAGAGGCGGGGAAGGAAATTTGATCTTACGAAAACATATAATGAACTTGTCAAGATGTACGGGAGAATAACATATGACCCTGCTCAGACCTGGCCGAATAGCATGGTATATACCAAATATCCGGACGATTATTAAGTGCTACCAAGTCAATGCAATGAAAAGCTCCCTAGTCATGCAAGAGCTGTGTAGGCTTTCTGAAGAAAACAAAATAGATGTAGTACTGATACAAGAACCAAGTACTGCCTCTGGGAGATCCTTGGGCTTTCCCGTTACAGCACAAGTAATAACATTTGGACAGAGTCCAATGACAGCTGTAGTTATTCTCAACAATACGATAAAAACCACAGTGCTAACACAATTCTGTACAGAACACATAATAGTCGTAGAAATAAATCACCTAAACTCGTTTTGGTACCTGATAAATATCTATTGTCAGTTTCGTGATCCAATTGATATCTACTTAAGGCAGCTTATTACCATATTGAGAGCCCTACAAGGGAAGTCAATCATAATCTCGATGGACAGTAATGCTAAGTCCCCTCTCTGGTATAGCCGAACACAGGACCCAAGGGGCATTGCCCTTGAGGATGTTATTATGGAATTTAATTTAAATGTAGCAAATCTCCCCGGCAATCCTCCTACTTATAGGAGTAGAGCTGGGGCAGCTTCACATATTGATGTAACGTTAAGCTCCATTAATATCGCAAACAAAATTCATGATTGGCATGTATTAGAAAACCATACAACAAGCGATCATAATACTATTGAATTTACATTGGTACATGAAATACAACAGGCACCAGAGAGGTGGGCCATGCAACTTGATTACGGGAGAGCCAATTGGGATCTCCTAGAGGCGGAATTTAACCCTCCAGAGTTGGAAGACGAAGACATCGACATAGAAGAGGCCGTTGGGGCATTAACAGCATCAATCAGGGCGGCTGTCGCCGTGGCAATACCGATGAGAAGGCGTCTCATCCGTAAGATGACTTCTCCATGGACTCCAGAGCTGACTGGGCTCCGGCAGTCTATGAGAAGGGCGCGCCGCAATTATCAAAGGTCTTTCACCATGGAGGAAAGACAATATCATCTCACTATATACAGACAGAAGAAAAGCATATTTAAAGAAACCTTACTCCAACATCGTCAACAGAGTTGGGAAGATTTCGTAACGTCTCACTTGGCTCTTGATCCATGGGGTACACCGTACAAAATAATATGTGAAAAGATACACTCACCAATGCATCTCTCTACTGTGACAATAGGAGACTCGGACCAGATGACGACCAACTGGCTGGAAACGGCCGAGGAGCTGCTTCGTGCGCTCCTACCTGACGACCGACCTGACTCAGACGATGAGATGCAGTTGGCGTTGAGGCAACAAAACGAATACGAATACCACAATGCAACACAGGTATACCCCTTCTCATCAGAGGAGGTGGCGAACGCCATCCTGTCCTTCGGAAAACGGAAAGCACCGGGACCGGATGCAATTCCTGCAGAGGTTCTGCAGTGTCTTGTATCCAAGTTAGCCCCGGTGCTAGCAAAGATCTACAACAAATGCCTGGAGACGCGAACCTTCCCAACCACCTGGAAAACAGCGGAAGTGGTAATTATAAAAAAGGATCCAGACAAGGACCCTACAGTTCCCAAATCATATAGACCAATCTGCCTGTTAGATGTGATGGGAAAGACCTTCGAGAAATTGTTGGTGTCTAGACTGTCGAGTCATAGAATACTGCATGGCATGAGTAACCTGCAATACGGCTTTCGAAAAGGCAAATCAACATCCGATGCCATAAATCAGGCAGCCAGTATTGTTCACTCATCTATGAAGAAGTATGTTCTGGGGATCATGGTAGACATTTCCGGAGCCTTTGACAACCTGTGGTGGCCGGCCCTCTTCTCGCGGCTACGGGAGATGGAGTGCCCGGCGGCGCTTTATGGTTGTCTAAAGGACTATTGCCGGAACAGAGTCGCCAAAATAACGGCTCCTGGTGCTGTGGTGTCGAAGAACATTACAAAGGGCTGTCCACAGGGCTCAGTTTGTGGACCAGTG
>NW_025726763.1:235000-240000 GCF_021461395.2 Schistocerca americana
AGCACCAGCATGGAACACCACCCAGTGCATCCTCTCTGCCACATTAGACAATCCACACTATCATAACCAGACCGGGAGGTCCACTCGGAAAACAGAATATCCCACCCTTCCGACAACCACCATTGCTCAGCTAAGCCACCAACACCCACACATGTCCCACACAGGGGTGCACCCAACATCACAATACTGCCTCCTGTCACACCACACAAACAATGGCAGGAATGAAAGACACAGGTCTGCCACAAGCATGGAATCAGAGCGCCGCCTGTTATGAGCCAAAGGTGCACCCTGACGTGGCAAATCAGATGATGCCGCAGTCATTTACTTACGATATTCACAATCAACAAACCGGCCCCCCCCCCCCCAAAACACCTTTCCGTACAACAATGTGTACCTTAACCTAACCCATATTGTGCCTTAACCTAACCCGTATTGTACCTTAACCTAACCCGTATTGCGCCTTAACCTAACCCGTATTGCGCCTTAACCTAACCCGTATTGCGCCTTAACCTAACCCGTATTGCGCCTTAACCTAACCCGTATTGCGCCTTAACCTAACCCGTATTGCGCCTTAACCTAACCCGTATTGCGCCTTAACCTAACCCGTATTGCGCCTTAACCTAACCCGTATTGCGCCTTAACCTAACCTATGTTGCGCCTTAACCTAACCTATGTTGCGCCTTAACCTAACCTATGTTGCGCCTTAACCTAACCTATGTTGCGCCTTAACCTAACCTATGTTGCGCCTTAACCTAACCTATGTTGCGCCTTAACCTAACCTATGTTGCGCCTTAACCTAACCTATGTTGCGCCTTAACCTAACCTATGTTGCGCCTTAACCTAACCTATGTTGCGCCTTAGCCTAACCTATGTTGCGCCTTAACCTAACCCATATTGTACCTTAACCTAACCCATGTTGCGCCTTAACCTAACCCATATTGTACCTTAACCTAACCCATATTGTACCTTAACCTAACCCATATTGTACCTTAACCTAACCCATATTGTACCTTAACCTAACCCATATTGTACCTTAACCTAACCCATATTGTACCTTAACCTAACCCATATTGTACCTTAACCTAACCCATATTGTACCTTAACCTAACCCATATTGTACCTTAACCTAACCCATATTGTACCTTAACCTAACCTATGTTGCGCCTTAACCTAACCTATGTTGCGCCTTAACCTAACCTATGTTGCGCCTTAACCTAACCTATGTTGCGCCTTAGCCTAACCTATGTTGCGCCTTAACCTAACCCATATTGTACCTTAACCTAACCCATGTTGCGCCTTAACCTAACCCATATTGTACCTTAACCTAACCCATATTGTACCTTAACCTAACCCATATTGTACCTTAACCTAACCCATGTTGTACCTTAACCTAACCCATGTTGTACCTTAACCTAACCCATGTTGCGCCTTAACCTAACCCATGTTGCGCCTTAACCTAACCCATGTTGCGCCTTAACCTAACCTATGTTGCGCCTAAACCTAACCTATGTTGCGCCTAAACCCAACACACGTTGGGCCTAAACCCAACACACGTTGGGCCTTAACCCAACACACGTTGGGCCTTAACCCAACACACGTTGGGCCTTAACCCAACACACGTTGGGCCTTAACCCAACACACGTTGGGCCTTAACCCAACACACGTTGGGCCTTAACCCAACACACGTTGGGCCTTAACCCAACACACGTTGGGCCTTAACCCAACACACGTTGGGCCTTAACCCAACACACGTTGGGCCTTAACCCAACACACGTTGGGCCTTAACCCAACACACGTTGGGCCTTAACCCAACACACGTTGGGCCTTAACCCAACACACGTTGGGCCTTAACCCAACACACGTTGGGCCTTAACCCAACACACGTTGGGCCTTAACCCAACACACGTTGGGCCTTAACCCAACACACGTTGGGCCTTAACCCAACACACGTTGGGCCTTAACCTGCTCTGTAATTGTCATACGACGCGTTAAATTAGTGTAGTGTTGCCTAACTGCAACCCCCGCAATATAGTTTGCTACTCGCACTGCCCGGTCCCCAGAGTATCGCTTCATGTTAAACACCTTGCAGCTATACACTGTAATGCGGATGGCAGCAGGACGTACATGCTCAATGCCCTTCGCAGTTGTTCATTGGCATTCGCATGGCGAAGCACAGCCTACGTTGTGGTACGGCTTGTGTCAACTGTCCGCTGATGTTGTACGTCCAAATCACACACTGTACTGCACATTGGTCCTCATGTACTGAATGATACATCGTGGTACATGTGTGACCGTACCACGACTGCGCCAACAACGGCGAACCATACGGTCCAAATATTGTGCACTCAGCTACGTGTCGTCTCCCTATAAGAGCTGGATTGCAGTATGGTATGCCGTGGATGGCGATCAGCATGAGCCGTCTGTTGATGTAGTGGCGCGTGTTGTCAGACGTAGTCGTCTCTTCTCACACACCGTGATAGCATGGTGCACTGCGTTCCACATCTGCGACATGCGACAGAGGCCGGTTGACAGTCGTTCGCGCAATGGACATCGCATACGTACGGGGGCCACCTTCCACGTGTTCGCGAAGCGTGCACATGTTGTTGCGTGTATGTGGGCAGACATAGTGTGTCGTGACACCTGACACAGGCATGCAACAATCGTTGAATTTGCAAATGGCGATGGACGTCTACGTTTGCTGGTGACGTTACGCAAATGAACAACTGGTAAACCGTTGTGGTGCGGTTGTTCTCGCTAGAGGTGAATCAGTGATGGCGACGATCGGTTGAGCTACCAACCGGTTGTTTCAGCGATACCCACCATGCCCACGAACGTGAATGGCATGTGGGTGTGAAGCGATACGCGGCGGTGGCTGGGTGGGACCGTCCCCGGCCGGTGAGGGGGGGCCTCCCGGCGTGCTGGCCGCGCGGTGCGTGGGCGCACGCGCTACAGCCGGCTGGTGGGGGCGGCCAGTGGCAGGCGCGCCGGCCGACGGAGGCGGCAGGCGGCGCAGCTGCGCGCCGGCGCACCCTGCACGCGGCGCCGTGCGGCCAAAGTAGGTCCTCGCGGGCCCGGTGCGAAGCGCGGTGGACATCTGCAGTGTGCTGGTCCGATTGAGGACTGTGTGCGCTGAGGATGCGCCGCCGCCCGGCGCTCGGCGCCGCGACGCCGTCTGCTGCTCGGTCGCCTCTGCGGTTCTCGCAGGTGGATTGTATCGCAGCTGTGCGGACGTGTTGGCGCGTGCGCTGTGCTGGGAGTGTTCGCTTCGGCACCCAAGTGGGGCTTTTGTCCTTCTGTGGCGCTGGCGTTGGAGCTGCCGGCCACCGTAGGTGGCGCGTGTTGTCTCCCGCCGGCAATGCCACGACAGCACGCTCCCGGGCCTCTGTCGGCAGCGGCAAGCTCAGTTGGGAGCACGGGTGGTCGCACCTAAAGCGTCTACTCGCCAAACTCCGGGCGATTGCGCCTCTCTCGAACCCGACCAAGTACTTAGGACGGCGCTGCGCGCCGCCGGGACCTGAGAGGGTTTCGAGGTGTATTGTGCAGGGGAGCTCAGCCTCCTCCTGTTTGCAGAATAATTGAGCGGACGCTTGCGTGTTCGCGCGGGCCCCCGGGACACACTCCCGGGCGGCCGGCTGCTCAGCTCTAGTTGACGCAGCTCCCTGGTTGATCCTGCCAGTAGTCATATGCTTGTCTCAAAGATTAAGCCATGCATGTCTCAGTACAAGCCGCATTAAGGTGAAACCGCGAATGGCTCATTAAATCAGTTATGGTTCCTTAGATCGTACCCACGTTACTTGGATAACTGTGGTAATTCTAGAGCTAATACATGCAAACAGAGTCCCGACCAGAGATGGAAGGGACGCTTTTATTAGATCAAAACCAATCGGTCGGCTCGTCCGGTCCGTTTGCCTTGGTGACTCTGAATAACTTTGGGCTGATCGCACGGTCCTCGTACCGGCGACGCATCTTTCAAATGTCTGCCTTATCAACTGTCGATGGTAGGTTCTGCGCCTACCATGGTTGTAACGGGTAACGGGGAATCAGGGTTCGATTCCGGAGAGGGAGCCTGAGAAACGGCTACCACATCCAAGGAAGGCAGCAGGCGCGCAAATTACCCACTCCCGGCACGGGGAGGTAGTGACGAAAAATAACGATACGGGACTCATCCGAGGCCCCGTAATCGGAATGAGTACACTTTAAATCCTTTAACGAGTATCTATTGGAGGGCAAGTCTGGTGCCAGCAGCCGCGGTAATTCCAGCTCCAATAGCGTATATTAAAGTTGTTGCGGTTAAAAAGCTCGTAGTTGGATTTGTGTCCCACGCTGTTGGTTCACCGCCCGTCGGTGTTTAACTGGCATGTATCGTGGGACGTCCTGCCGGTGGGGCGAGCTGAAGGCGTGCGACGCGCCTCGTGCGTGCTCGTGCGTCCCGAGGCGGACCCCGTTGCAATCCTACCAGGGTGCTCTTGAGTGAGTGTCTCGGTGGGCCGGCACGTTTACTTTGAACAAATTAGAGTGCTTAAAGCAGGCAAGCCCGCCTGAATACTGTGTGCATGGAATAATGGAATAGGACCTCGGTTCTATTTTGTTGGTTTTCGGAACCCGAGGTAATGATTAATAGGGACAGGCGGGGGCATTCGTATTGCGACGTTAGAGGTGAAATTCTTGGATCGTCGCAAGACGAACAGAAGCGAAAGCATTTGCCAAGTATGTTTTCATTAATCAAGAACGAAAGTTAGAGGTTCGAAGGCGATCAGATACCGCCCTAGTTCTAACCATAAACGATGCCAGCCAGCGATCCGCCGCAGTTCCTCCGATGACTCGGCGGGCAGCCTCCGGGAAACCAAAGCTTTTGGGTTCCGGGGGAAGTATGGTTGCAAAGCTGAAACTTAAAGGAATTGACGGAAGGGCACCACCGGGAGTGGAGCCTGCGGCTTAATTTGACTCAACACGGGAAACCTCACCAGGCCCGGACACCGGAAGGATTGACAGATTGATAG
>NW_025726763.1:247500-252500 GCF_021461395.2 Schistocerca americana
AGCTGCCGAGACGAGTAACTACATAGCGGGCTCGCCGTGTCACTAATGTACAGAGATACAATAGTTTCGACTGGAACCGGATTAAACGTATACACGGCGCTGATTAGTAATAGATAGAGCCATCAGAATACAGATAATGTATAGACCTGTCCGTATACATGCTGAAAGACTCTGCTCACAATCACACGTCAGCCAGACACTCTTATCACGCACTACTCTCTGCCTGTAACAGGCACACAGACAATATGTAAGCACCAGCATGGAACACCACCCAGTGCATCCTCTCTGCCACATTAGACAATCCACACTATCATAACCAGACCGGGAGGTCCACTCGGAAAACAGAATATCCCACCCTTCCGACAACCACCATTGCTCAGCTAAGCCACCAACACCCACACATGTCCCACACAGGGGTGCACCCAACATCACAATACTGCCTCCTGTCACACCACACAAACAATGGCAGGAATGAAAGACACAGGTCTGCCACAAGCATGGAATCAGAGCGCCGCCTGTTATGAGCCAAAGGTGCACCCTGACGTGGCAAATCAGATGATGCCGCAGTCATTTACTTACGATATTCACAATCAACAAACCGGCCCCCCCCCCCCCCCCCAAAACACCTTTCCGTACAACAATGTGTACCTTAACCTAACCCATATTGTGCCTTAACCTAACCCGTATTGTACCTTAACCTAACCCGTATTGCGCCTTAACCTAACCCGTATTGCGCCTTAACCTAACCCGTATTGCGCCTTAACCTAACCCGTATTGCGCCTTAACCTAACCCGTATTGCGCCTTAACCTAACCCGTATTGCGCCTTAACCTAACCCGTATTGCGCCTTAACCTAACCCGTATTGCGCCTTAACCTAACCCGTATTGCGCCTTAACCTAACCTATGTTGCGCCTTAACCTAACCTATGTTGCGCCTTAACCTAACCTATGTTGCGCCTTAACCTAACCTATGTTGCGCCTTAACCTAACCTATGTTGCGCCTTAACCTAACCTATGTTGCGCCTTAACCTAACCTATGTTGCGCCTTAACCTAACCTATGTTGCGCCTTAACCTAACCTATGTTGCGCCTTAACCTAACCTATGTTGCGCCTTAGCCTAACCTATGTTGCGCCTTAACCTAACCCATATTGTACCTTAACCTAACCCATGTTGCGCCTTAACCTAACCCATATTGTACCTTAACCTAACCCATATTGTACCTTAACCTAACCCATATTGTACCTTAACCTAACCCATATTGTACCTTAACCTAACCCATATTGTACCTTAACCTAACCCATATTGTACCTTAACCTAACCCATATTGTACCTTAACCTAACCCATATTGTACCTTAACCTAACCCATATTGTACCTTAACCTAACCTATGTTGCGCCTTAACCTAACCTATGTTGCGCCTTAACCTAACCTATGTTGCGCCTTAACCTAACCTATGTTGCGCCTTAGCCTAACCTATGTTGCGCCTTAACCTAACCCATATTGTACCTTAACCTAACCCATGTTGCGCCTTAACCTAACCCATATTGTACCTTAACCTAACCCATATTGTACCTTAACCTAACCCATATTGTACCTTAACCTAACCCATGTTGTACCTTAACCTAACCCATGTTGTACCTTAACCTAACCCATGTTGCGCCTTAACCTAACCCATGTTGCGCCTTAACCTAACCCATGTTGCGCCTTAACCTAACCTATGTTGCGCCTAAACCTAACCTATGTTGCGCCTAAACCCAACACACGTTGGGCCTAAACCCAACACACGTTGGGCCTTAACCCAACACACGTTGGGCCTTAACCCAACACACGTTGGGCCTTAACCCAACACACGTTGGGCCTTAACCCAACACACGTTGGGCCTTAACCCAACACACGTTGGGCCTTAACCCAACACACGTTGGGCCTTAACCCAACACACGTTGGGCCTTAACCCAACACACGTTGGGCCTTAACCCAACACACGTTGGGCCTTAACCCAACACACGTTGGGCCTTAACCCAACACACGTTGGGCCTTAACCCAACACACGTTGGGCCTTAACCCAACACACGTTGGGCCTTAACCCAACACACGTTGGGCCTTAACCCAACACACGTTGGGCCTTAACCCAACACACGTTGGGCCTTAACCTGCTCTGTAATTGTCATACGACGCGTTAAATTAGTGTAGTGTTGCCTAACTGCAACCCCCGCAATATAGTTTGCTACTCGCACTGCCCGGTCCCCAGAGTATCGCTTCATGTTAAACACCTTGCAGCTATACACTGTAATGCGGATGGCAGCAGGACGTACATGCTCAATGCCCTTCGCAGTTGTTCATTGGCATTCGCATGGCGAAGCACAGCCTACGTTGTGGTACGGCTTGTGTCAACTGTCCGCTGATGTTGTACGTCCAAATCACACACTGTACTGCACATTGGTCCTCATGTACTGAATGATACATCGTGGTACATGTGTGACCGTACCACGACTGCGCCAACAACGGCGAACCATACGGTCCAAATATTGTGCACTCAGCTACGTGTCGTCTCCCTATAAGAGCTGGATTGCAGTATGGTATGCCGTGGATGGCGATCAGCATGAGCCGTCTGTTGATGTAGTGGCGCGTGTTGTCAGACGTAGTCGTCTCTTCTCACACACCGTGATAGCATGGTGCACTGCGTTCCACATCTGCGACATGCGACAGAGGCCGGTTGACAGTCGTTCGCGCAATGGACATCGCATACGTACGGGGGCCACCTTCCACGTGTTCGCGAAGCGTGCACATGTTGTTGCGTGTATGTGGGCAGACATAGTGTGTCGTGACACCTGACACAGGCATGCAACAATCGTTGAATTTGCAAATGGCGATGGACGTCTACGTTTGCTGGTGACGTTACGCAAATGAACAACTGGTAAACCGTTGTGGTGCGGTTGTTCTCGCTAGAGGTGAATCAGTGATGGCGACGATCGGTTGAGCTACCAACCGGTTGTTTCAGCGATACCCACCATGCCCACGAACGTGAATGGCATGTGGGTGTGAAGCGATACGCGGCGGTGGCTGGGTGGGACCGTCCCCGGCCGGTGAGGGGGGGCCTCCCGGCGTGCTGGCCGCGCGGTGCGTGGGCGCACGCGCTACAGCCGGCTGGTGGGGGCGGCCAGTGGCAGGCGCGCCGGCCGACGGAGGCGGCAGGCGGCGCAGCTGCGCGCCGGCGCACCCTGCACGCGGCGCCGTGCGGCCAAAGTAGGTCCTCGCGGGCCCGGTGCGAAGCGCGGTGGACATCTGCAGTGTGCTGGTCCGATTGAGGACTGTGTGCGCTGAGGATGCGCCGCCGCCCGGCGCTCGGCGCCGCGACGCCGTCTGCTGCTCGGTCGCCTCTGCGGTTCTCGCAGGTGGATTGTATCGCAGCTGTGCGGACGTGTTGGCGCGTGCGCTGTGCTGGGAGTGTTCGCTTCGGCACCCAAGTGGGGCTTTTGTCCTTCTGTGGCGCTGGCGTTGGAGCTGCCGGCCACCGTAGGTGGCGCGTGTTGTCTCCCGCCGGCAATGCCACGACAGCACGCTCCCGGGCCTCTGTCGGCAGCGGCAAGCTCAGTTGGGAGCACGGGTGGTCGCACCTAAAGCGTCTACTCGCCAAACTCCGGGCGATTGCGCCTCTCTCGAACCCGACCAAGTACTTAGGACGGCGCTGCGCGCCGCCGGGACCTGAGAGGGTTTCGAGGTGTATTGTGCAGGGGAGCTCAGCCTCCTCCTGTTTGCAGAATAATTGAGCGGACGCTTGCGTGTTCGCGCGGGCCCCCGGGACACACTCCCGGGCGGCCGGCTGCTCAGCTCTAGTTGACGCAGCTCCCTGGTTGATCCTGCCAGTAGTCATATGCTTGTCTCAAAGATTAAGCCATGCATGTCTCAGTACAAGCCGCATTAAGGTGAAACCGCGAATGGCTCATTAAATCAGTTATGGTTCCTTAGATCGTACCCACGTTACTTGGATAACTGTGGTAATTCTAGAGCTAATACATGCAAACAGAGTCCCGACCAGAGATGGAAGGGACGCTTTTATTAGATCAAAACCAATCGGTCGGCTCGTCCGGTCCGTTTGCCTTGGTGACTCTGAATAACTTTGGGCTGATCGCACGGTCCTCGTACCGGCGACGCATCTTTCAAATGTCTGCCTTATCAACTGTCGATGGTAGGTTCTGCGCCTACCATGGTTGTAACGGGTAACGGGGAATCAGGGTTCGATTCCGGAGAGGGAGCCTGAGAAACGGCTACCACATCCAAGGAAGGCAGCAGGCGCGCAAATTACCCACTCCCGGCACGGGGAGGTAGTGACGAAAAATAACGATACGGGACTCATCCGAGGCCCCGTAATCGGAATGAGTACACTTTAAATCCTTTAACGAGTATCTATTGGAGGGCAAGTCTGGTGCCAGCAGCCGCGGTAATTCCAGCTCCAATAGCGTATATTAAAGTTGTTGCGGTTAAAAAGCTCGTAGTTGGATTTGTGTCCCACGCTGTTGGTTCACCGCCCGTCGGTGTTTAACTGGCATGTATCGTGGGACGTCCTGCCGGTGGGGCGAGCTGAAGGCGTGCGACGCGCCTCGTGCGTGCTCGTGCGTCCCGAGGCGGACCCCGTTGCAATCCTACCAGGGTGCTCTTGAGTGAGTGTCTCGGTGGGCCGGCACGTTTACTTTGAACAAATTAGAGTGCTTAAAGCAGGCAAGCCCGCCTGAATACTGTGTGCATGGAATAATGGAATAGGACCTCGGTTCTATTTTGTTGGTTTTCGGAACCCGAGGTAATGATTAATAGGGACAGGCGGGGGCATTCGTATTGCGACGTTAGAGGTGAAATTCTTGGATCGTCGCAAGACGAACAGAAGCGAAAGCATTTGCCAAGTATGTTTTCATTAATCAAGAACGAAAGTTAGAGGTTCGAAGGCGATCAGATACCGCCCTAGTTCTAACCATAAACGATGCCAGCCAGCGATCCGCCGCAGTTCC
>NW_025726763.1:260000-265000 GCF_021461395.2 Schistocerca americana
CCGGTGAGCGTTGCACTCGCAGTCACAAAAACGTACGGCAAGTATATTACTCGGAAGAGTCAATGACAGTCCAAGCCCCCCTGCGTGGGAAGAGTCTTCCTAGGCCATGACCCACCGGAAGGGCGCAGCGTCCCCCACCCCAGACATGTGACGTCAGACTATCGGTATTGACGACTAGACTGATTCCTTATAATCATTTGCCATACACCGGTGGAAGCTGCCGAGACGAGTAACTACATAGCGGGCTCGCCGTGTCACTAATGTACAGAGATACAATAGTTTCGACTGGAACCGGATTAAACGTATACACGGCGCTGATTAGTAATAGATAGAGCCATCAGAATACAGATAATGTATAGACCTGTCCGTATACATGCTGAAAGACTCTGCTCACAATCACACGTCAGCCAGACACTCTTATCACGCACTACTCTCTGCCTGTAACAGGCACACAGACAATATGTAAGCACCAGCATGGAACACCACCCAGTGCATCCTCTCTGCCACATTAGACAATCCACACTATCATAACCAGACCGGGAGGTCCACTCGGAAAACAGAATATCCCACCCTTCCGACAACCACCATTGCTCAGCTAAGCCACCAACACCCACACATGTCCCACACAGGGGTGCACCCAACATCACAATACTGCCTCCTGTCACACCACACAAACAATGGCAGGAATGAAAGACACAGGTCTGCCACAAGCATGGAATCAGAGCGCCGCCTGTTATGAGCCAAAGGTGCACCCTGACGTGGCAAATCAGATGATGCCGCAGTCATTTACTTACGATATTCACAATCAACAAACCGGCCCCCCCCCCCCCCAAAACACCTTTCCGTACAACAATGTGTACCTTAACCTAACCCATATTGTGCCTTAACCTAACCCGTATTGTACCTTAACCTAACCCGTATTGCGCCTTAACCTAACCCGTATTGCGCCTTAACCTAACCCGTATTGCGCCTTAACCTAACCCGTATTGCGCCTTAACCTAACCCGTATTGCGCCTTAACCTAACCCGTATTGCGCCTTAACCTAACCCGTATTGCGCCTTAACCTAACCCGTATTGCGCCTTAACCTAACCCGTATTGCGCCTTAACCTAACCTATGTTGCGCCTTAACCTAACCTATGTTGCGCCTTAACCTAACCTATGTTGCGCCTTAACCTAACCTATGTTGCGCCTTAACCTAACCTATGTTGCGCCTTAACCTAACCTATGTTGCGCCTTAACCTAACCTATGTTGCGCCTTAACCTAACCTATGTTGCGCCTTAACCTAACCTATGTTGCGCCTTAGCCTAACCTATGTTGCGCCTTAACCTAACCCATATTGTACCTTAACCTAACCCATGTTGCGCCTTAACCTAACCCATATTGTACCTTAACCTAACCCATATTGTACCTTAACCTAACCCATATTGTACCTTAACCTAACCCATATTGTACCTTAACCTAACCCATATTGTACCTTAACCTAACCCATATTGTACCTTAACCTAACCCATATTGTACCTTAACCTAACCCATATTGTACCTTAACCTAACCCATATTGTACCTTAACCTAACCTATGTTGCGCCTTAACCTAACCTATGTTGCGCCTTAACCTAACCTATGTTGCGCCTTAGCCTAACCTATGTTGCGCCTTAACCTAACCCATATTGTACCTTAACCTAACCCATGTTGCGCCTTAACCTAACCCATATTGTACCTTAACCTAACCCATATTGTACCTTAACCTAACCCATATTGTACCTTAACCTAACCCATATTGTACCTTAACCTAACCCATGTTGTACCTTAACCTAACCCATGTTGTACCTTAACCTAACCCATGTTGCGCCTTAACCTAACCCATGTTGCGCCTTAACCTAACCCATGTTGCGCCTTAACCTAACCTATGTTGCGCCTAAACCTAACCTATGTTGCGCCTAAACCCAACACACGTTGGGCCTAAACCCAACACACGTTGGGCCTAAACCCAACACACGTTGGGCCTTAACCCAACACACGTTGGGCCTTAACCCAACACACGTTGGGCCTTAACCCAACACACGTTGGGCCTTAACCCAACACACGTTGGGCCTTAACCCAACACACGTTGGGCCTTAACCCAACACACGTTGGGCCTTAACCCAACACACGTTGGGCCTTAACCCAACACACGTTGGGCCTTAACCCAACACACGTTGGGCCTTAACCCAACACACGTTGGGCCTTAACCCAACACACGTTGGGCCTTAACCCAACACACGTTGGGCCTTAACCCAACACACGTTGGGCCTTAACCCAACACACGTTGGGCCTTAACCCAACACACGTTGGGCCTTAACCCAACACACGTTGGGCCTTAACCCAACACACGTTGGGCCTTAACCCAACACACGTTGGGCCTTAACCTGCTCTGTAATTGTCATACGACGCGTTAAATTAGTGTAGTGTTGCCTAACTGCAACCCCCGCAATATAGTTTGCTACTCGCACTGCCCGGTCCCCAGAGTATCGCTTCATGTTAAACACCTTGCAGCTATACACTGTAATGCGGATGGCAGCAGGACGTACATGCTCAATGCCCTTCGCAGTTGTTCATTGGCATTCGCATGGCGAAGCACAGCCTACGTTGTGGTACGGCTTGTGTCAACTGTCCGCTGATGTTGTACGTCCAAATCACACACTGTACTGCACATTGGTCCTCATGTACTGAAGGATACATCGTGGTACATGTGTGACCGTACCACGACTGCGCCAACAACGGCGAACCATACGGTCCAAATATTGTGCACTCAGCTACGTGTCGTCTCCCTATAAGAGCTGGATTGCAGTATGGTATGCCGTGGATGGCGATCAGCATGAGCCGTCTGTTGATGTAGTGGCGCGTGTTGTCAGACGTAGTCGTCTCTTCTCACACACCGTGATAGCATGGTGCACTGCGTTCCACATCTGCGACATGCGACAGAGGCCGGTTGACAGTCGTTCGCGCAATGGACATCGCATACGTACGGGGGCCACCTTCCACGTGTTCGCGAAGCGTGCACATGTTGTTGCGTGTATGTGGGCAGACATAGTGTGTCGTGACACCTGACACAGGCATGCAACAATCGTTGAATTTGCAAATGGCGATGGACGTCTACGTTTGCTGGTGACGTTACGCAAATGAACAACTGGTAAACCGTTGTGGTGCGGTTGTTCTCGCTAGAGGTGAATCAGTGATGGCGACGATCGGTTGAGCTACCAACCGGTTGTTTCAGCGATACCCACCATGCCCACGAACGTGAATGGCATGTGGGTGTGAAGCGATACGCGGCGGTGGCTGGGTGGGACCGTCCCCGGCCGGTGAGGGGGGGCCTCCCGGCGTGCTGGCCGCGCGGTGCGTGGGCGCACGCGCTACAGCCGGCTGGTGGGGGCGGCCAGTGGCAGGCGCGCCGGCCGACGGAGGCGGCAGGCGGCGCAGCTGCGCGCCGGCGCACCCTGCACGCGGCGCCGTGCGGCCAAAGTAGGTCCTCGCGGGCCCGGTGCGAAGCGCGGTGGACATCTGCAGTGTGCTGGTCCGATTGAGGACTGTGTGCGCTGAGGATGCGCCGCCGCCCGGCGCTCGGCGCCGCGACGCCGTCTGCTGCTCGGTCGCCTCTGCGGTTCTCGCAGGTGGATTGTATCGCAGCTGTGCGGACGTGTTGGCGCGTGCGCTGTGCTGGGAGTGTTCGCTTCGGCACCCAAGTGGGGCTTTTGTCCTTCTGTGGCGCTGGCGTTGGAGCTGCCGGCCACCGTAGGTGGCGCGTGTTGTCTCCCGCCGGCAATGCCACGACAGCACGCTCCCGGGCCTCTGTCGGCAGCGGCAAGCTCAGTTGGGAGCACGGGTGGTCGCACCTAAAGCGTCTACTCGCCAAACTCCGGGCGATTGCGCCTCTCTCGAACCCGACCAAGTACTTAGGACGGCGCTGCGCGCCGCCGGGACCTGAGAGGGTTTCGAGGTGTATTGTGCAGGGGAGCTCAGCCTCCTCCTGTTTGCAGAATAATTGAGCGGACGCTTGCGTGTTCGCGCGGGCCCCCGGGACACACTCCCGGGCGGCCGGCTGCTCAGCTCTAGTTGACGCAGCTCCCTGGTTGATCCTGCCAGTAGTCATATGCTTGTCTCAAAGATTAAGCCATGCATGTCTCAGTACAAGCCGCATTAAGGTGAAACCGCGAATGGCTCATTAAATCAGTTATGGTTCCTTAGATCGTACCCACGTTACTTGGATAACTGTGGTAATTCTAGAGCTAATACATGCAAACAGAGTCCCGACCAGAGATGGAAGGGACGCTTTTATTAGATCAAAACCAATCGGTCGGCTCGTCCGGTCCGTTTGCCTTGGTGACTCTGAATAACTTTGGGCTGATCGCACGGTCCTCGTACCGGCGACGCATCTTTCAAATGTCTGCCTTATCAACTGTCGATGGTAGGTTCTGCGCCTACCATGGTTGTAACGGGTAACGGGGAATCAGGGTTCGATTCCGGAGAGGGAGCCTGAGAAACGGCTACCACATCCAAGGAAGGCAGCAGGCGCGCAAATTACCCACTCCCGGCACGGGGAGGTAGTGACGAAAAATAACGATACGGGACTCATCCGAGGCCCCGTAATCGGAATGAGTACACTTTAAATCCTTTAACGAGTATCTATTGGAGGGCAAGTCTGGTGCCAGCAGCCGCGGTGATTCCAGCTCCAATAGCGTATATTAAAGTTGTTGCGGTTAAAAAGCTCGTAGTTGGATTTGTGTCCCACGCTGTTGGTTCACCGCCCGTCGGTGTTTAACTGGCATGTATCGTGGGACGTCCTGCCGGTGGGGCGAGCTGAAGGCGTGCGACGCGCCTCGTGCGTGCTCGTGCGTCCCGAGGCGGACCCCGTTGCAATCCTACCAGGGTGCTCTTGAGTGAGTGTCTCGGTGGGCCGGCACGTTTACTTTGAACAAATTAGAGTGCTTAAAGCAGGCAAGCCCGCCTGAATACTGTGTGCATG